>NW_028188422.1:0-116000 GCF_964204655.1 Triturus cristatus
CATCATGAGGCCTTAAAAAGTGTTTCTCCTCCACGGGAAGTGAATTAAGTAATATTTGTAGGCCTTTATTGTTCAAGCGAAAACGCCCGATTTTTGACGAAAGAGATAACCCCCCCTTACGACATGCTTCAGAAACTAAAAAAATGGTCCGTTTTCAAATGTTGCCTCTTTGAACTACAATTCACATTTGTACGTGGAAAATCACTTTTAAAGATAAAATGAGATGTTTAAAGTGATTTTCATGCTTCCAGGGGCCTTAACCCCTTCAGCGCTGCGCGGATTCCCGCGCAGTGCTGAAGGATCTGAGCGCGGACGGGGCCATGACGGAACGGTTCCGTCATAAGCACAGCCCAACCGACGTGCATGACGGAACCGTTCCGTCACAAGCGTCGAAGGGGTTAAACATGAGATTGGAGGAATGGGTAAAAGTGAATGAAAATGGCCAATTTACTCACTCTGCGGCCTTAAAAAGTGTTTCTCCTCCACGGGAAGTGAATAAAATACCATTTGGAGGCATTTATAGTTCAATCAAAAATGCCTGTTTTTTTGGTGAAAGAGATAACCACCCCCCCCTTACGACATGCTTCAGAAATGAAAAAAATGGTCCATTTTCAAATGTTGCGTCTTTGAACGACAATTCACATTTGTACGTGGAAAATCACGTTTAAAGATAAAATGAGATGTTTAAAGTGATTTTCATGCTTCCAGGGGCCTTAAACACGAGATTTGACGAATGGGTAAAAGTGAATGAAAATGGCCAATTTACTCACTCTGCGGCCTTAAAAAGTGTTTCTCCTCCACGGGAAGTGAATAAAATACCATTTGGAGGCATTTATAGTTCAATCAAAAACGCCTGTTTTTTGGTGAAAGAGATAACCACCCCTCCTTACGACATGCTTCAGAAACGAAAAAAATGGTCCATTTTCAAATGTTGCGTCTTTGAACGACAATTCACATTTGTACGTGGATAATCACTTTTAGAGATAAAATTAGATGTTTAAAGTGATTTTCAAGCTTCCAGGGGCCCTAAACACAAGATTTGAGAAATGGGTAAAAGTGAATGAAAATGGCCAATTTACTCACTCTGAGGCCTTAAAAAGTGTTTCTCCTCCACGGGAAGTGAATAAAATAACATTTGGAGGCCTTTATTGTTCAATCAAAAACACCAGTTTTTTGGTGAAAGAGATAACCACCCCCCCTTACGACATGCTTCAGAAACTAAAAAAATGGTCCGTTTTCAAATGCTGCCTCTTTGAACTACAATTCACATTTGTACGTGGAAAATCACTTTTAAAGATAAAATGAGATGTTTAAAGTGATTTTCATGCTTCCAGGGGCCTTAAACACAAGATTTGAGGAATGGGTAAAAGTGAATGAAAATGGCCAATTTACTCATTCTGAGGCCTTAAAAAGTGTTTCTCCTCCACGGGAAGTGAATTAAGTAATATTTGTAGGCCTTTATTGTTCAAGCGAAAACTCCTGATTTTTGGCGAAAGAGATAACCACCCCCCCTTACGACATGCTTCAGAAACTAAAAAAATGGTCCGTTTTCAAATGTTGCCTCTTTGAACTACAATTCACATTTGTACGTGGAAAATCACTTTTAAAGATAAAATGAGATGTTTAAAGTGATTTTCATGCTTCCAGGGGCCTTAAACACGAGATTTGAGGAATGGGTAAAAGTGAATGAAAATGGCCAATTTACTCACTCTGAGGCCTTAAAATGTGTTTCTCCTCCACGGGAAGTGAATAAAATAACATTTGGAGGCCTTTATTGTTCAATCAAAAACGCCAGTTTTTTGGTGAAAGAGTTAACCACCCCCCCTTAGGACATGCTTCAGAAACGAAAAAAATGGTTCATTTTCAAATGTTGCGTCTTTGAACTACAATTCAGATTTGTACGTGGATAATCACTTTTAGAGATAAAATTAGATGTTTAAAGTGATTTTCAAGCTTCCAGGGGCCGTAAACACAAGATTTGAGGAATGGGTAAATGTGAATGAAAATGGCCAATTTATGCACTCTGAGGCCTTAAAAAGTTTTTCTCCACCCCAGCAAGTGAATTAAATAACATTTGTAGGCCTTTATTGTTCAATCAAAAACGCCCGAGTTTTTGATGAAAGAGATAACCAGCCCCCCTTACGACATGCTTCAGAAACTAAAAAAATGGTCAGTTTTCAAAAGTTGCCTCTTTGAATTACAATTCACATTTGTACGTGGAAAATCACTTTTAAAGATAAAATGAGATGTTTAAAGTGATTTTCATGCTTCCAGGGGCCTTAAACACAAGATTTGAGGAATGGGTAAAAGTGAATGAAAATGGCCAATTTACTCATTCTGAGGCCTTAAAAAGTGTTTCTCCTCCACGGGAAGTGAATTAAGTAATATTTGTAGGCCTTTATTGTTCAAGCGAAAACGCCCGATTTTTGACGAAAGAGATAACCCCCCCTTACGACATGCTTCAGAAACTAAAAAAATGGTCCGTTTTCAAATGTTGCCTCTTTGAACTACAATTCACATTTGTACGTGGAAAATCACTTTTAAAGATAAAATGAGATGTTTAAAGTGATTTTCATGCTTCCAGGGGCCTTAACCCCTTCAGCGCTGCGCGGATTCCCGCACAGTGCTGAAGGATCTGAGCGCGGGCGGGGCCATGACGGAACGGTTCCGTCATAAGCACAGCCCAACCGACGTGCATGACGGAACCGTTCCGTCACAAGCGTCGAAGGGGTTAAACACGAGATTGGAGGAATGGGTAAAAGTGAATGAAAATGGCCAATTTACTCACTCTGCGGCCTTAAAAAGTGTTTCTCCTCCACGGGAAGTGAATAAAATACCATTTGGAGGCATTTATAGTTCAATCAAAAACGCCTGTTTTTTGGTGAAAGAGATAACCACCCCCCCTTACGACATGCTTCAGAAATGAAAAAAATGTCCATTTTCAAATGTTGCGTCTTTGAACGACAATTCACATTTGTACGTGGAAAATCACGTTTAAAGATAAAATGAGATGTTTAAAGTGATTTTCATGCTTCCAGGGGCCCTAAACACAAGATTTGAGAAATGGGTAAAAGTGAATGAAAATGGCCAATTTACTCACTCTGAGGCCTTAAAATGTGTTTCTCCTCCACGGGAAGTGAATAAAATAACATTTGGAGGCCTTTAATGTTCAATCAAAAACGCCAGTTTTTTGGTGAAAGAGTTAACCACCCCCCCTTACGACATGCTTCAGAAACGAAAAAAATGGTTCATTTTCAAATGTTGCGTCTTTGAACTACAATTCAGATTTGTACGTGGATAATCACTTTTAGAGATAAAATTAGATGTTTAAAGTGATTTTCAAGCTTCCAGGGGCCGTAAACACAAGATTTGAGGAATGGGTAAATGTGAATGAAAATGGCCAATTTATGCACTCTGAGGCCTTAAAAAGTTTTTCTCCACCCCAGCAAGTGAATTAAATAACATTTGTAGGCCTTTATTGTTCAATCAAAAACGTCCGAGTTTTTGATGAAAGAGATAACCACCCCCCCTTACGACATGCTTCAGAAACTAAAAAAATGGTCCGTTTTCAAATGTTGCCTCTTTGAACTACAATTCACATTTGTACGTGGAAAATCACTTTTAAAGATAAAATGAGATGTTTAAAGTGATTTTCATGCTTCCAGGGGCCTTAAACACGAGATTTGAGGAATGGGTAAAAGTGAATGAAAATGGCCAATTTACTCACTCTGCGGCCTTAAAAAGTGTTTCTCCTCCACGGGAAGTGAATAAAATACCATTTGGAGGCATTTATAGTTCAATCAAAAACGCCTGTTTTTTGGTGAAAGAGATAACCACCCCCCCTTACGACATGCTTCAGAAACTAAAAAAATGGTCCGTTTTCAAATGTTGCCTCTTTGAACTACAATTCACATTTGTACGTGGAAACTCACTTTTAAAGATAAAATGAGATGTTTAAAGTGATTTTCATGCTTCCAGGGGCCTTAAACACGAGATTTGAGGAATGGGTAAAAGTGAATGAAAATGGCCAATTTACTCACTCTGCGGCCTTAAAAAGTGTTTCTCCTCCACGGGAAGTGAATAAAATACCATTTGGAGGCATTTATAGTTCAATCAAAAACGCCTGTTTTTTGGTGAAAGAGATAACCACCCCCCCTTACGACATGCTTCAGAAACGAAAAAAATGGTCCATTTTCAAATGTTGCGTCTTTGAACGACAATTCACATTTGTACGTGGAAAATCACGTTTAAAGATAAAATGAGATGTTTAAAGTGATTTTCATGCTTCCAGGGGCCTTAAACACGAGATTTGACGAATGGGTAAAAGTGAATGAAAATGGCCAATTTACTCACTCTGCGGCCTTAAAAAGTGTTTCTCCTCCACGGGAAGTGAATAAAATACCATTTGGAGGCATTTATAGTTCAATCAAAAACGCCTGTTTTTTGGTGAAAGAGATAACCACCCCTCCTTACGACATGCTTCAGAAACGAAAAAAATGGTCCATTTTCAAATGTTGCGTCTTTGAACGACAATTCACATTTGTACGTGGATAATCACTTTTAGAGATAAAATTAGATGTTTAAAGTGATTTTCAAGCTTCCAGGGGCCCTAAACACAAGATTTGAGAAATGGGTAAAAGTGAATGAAAATGGCCAATTTACTCACTCTGAGGCCTTAAAAAGTGTTTCTCCTCCACGGGAAGTGAATAAAATAACATTTGGAGGCCTTTATTGTTCAATCAAAAACACCAGTTTTTTGGTGAAAGAGATAACCACCCCCCCTTACGACATGCTTCAGAAACTAAAAAAATGGTCCGTTTTCAAATGCTGCCTCTTTGAACTACAATTCACATTTGTACGTGGAAAATCACTTTTAAAGATAAAATGAGATGTTTAAAGTGATTTTCATGCTTCCAGGGGCCTTAAACACAAGATTTGAGGAATGGGTAAAAGTGAATGAAAATGGCCAATTTACTCATTCTGAGGCCTTAAAAAGTGTTTCTCCTCCACGGGAAGTGAATTAAGTAATATTTGTAGGCCTTTATTGTTCAAGCGAAAACTCCTGATTTTTGGCGAAAGAGATAACCACCCCCCCTTACGACATGCTTCAGAAACTAAAAAAATGGTCCGTTTTCAAATGTTGCCTCTTTGAACTACAATTCACATTTGTACGTGGAAAATCACTTTTAAAGATAAAATGAGATGTTTAAAGTGATTTTCATGCTTCCAGGGGCCTTAAACACGAGATTTGAGGAATGGGTAAAAGTGAATGAAAATGGCCAATTTACTCACTCTGAGGCCTTAAAATGTGTTTCTCCTCCACGGGAAGTGAATAAAATAACATTTGGAGGCCTTTATTGTTCAATCAAAAACGCCAGTTTTTTGGTGAAAGAGTTAACCACCCCCCCTTAGGACATGCTTCAGAAACGAAAAAAATGGTTCATTTTCAAATGTTGCGTCTTTGAACTACAATTCAGATTTGTACGTGGATAATCACTTTTAGAGATAAAATTAGATGTTTAAAGTGATTTTCAAGCTTCCAGGGGCCGTAAACACAAGATTTGAGGAATGGGTAAATGTGAATGAAAATGGCCAATTTATGCACTCTGAGGCCTTAAAAAGTTTTTCTCCACCCCAGCAAGTGAATTAAATAACATTTGTAGGCCTTTATTGTTCAATCAAAAACGCCCGAGTTTTTGATGAAAGAGATAACCAGCCCCCCTTACGACATGCTTCAGAAACTAAAAAAATGGTCAGTTTTCAAAAGTTGCCTCTTTGAATTACAATTCACATTTGTACGTGGAAAATCACTTTTAAAGATAAAATGAGATGTTTAAAGTGATTTTCATGCTTCCAGGGGCCTTAAACACAAGATTTGAGGAATGGGTAAAAGTGAATGAAAATGGCCAATTTACTCATTCTGAGGCCTTAAAAAGTGTTTCTCCTCCACGGGAAGTGAATTAAGTAATATTTGTAGGCCTTTATTGTTCAAGCGAAAACGCCCGATTTTTGACGAAAGAGATAACCCCCCCTTACGACATGCTTCAGAAACTAAAAAAATGGTCCGTTTTCAAATGTTGCCTCTTTGAACTACAATTCACATTTGTACGTGGAAAATCACTTTTAAAGATAAAATGAGATGTTTAAAGTGATTTTCATGCTTCCAGGGGCCTTAACCCCTTCAGCGCTGCGCGGATTCCCGCACAGTGCTGAAGGATCTGAGCGCGGGCGGGGCCATGACGGAACGGTTCCGTCATAAGCACAGCCCAACCGACGTGCATGACGGAACCGTTCCGTCACAAGCGTCGAAGGGGTTAAACACGAGATTGGAGGAATGGGTAAAAGTGAATGAAAATGGCCAATTTACTCACTCTGCGGCCTTAAAAAGTGTTTCTCCTCCACGGGAAGTGAATAAAATACCATTTGGAGGCATTTATAGTTCAATCAAAAACGCCTGTTTTTTGGTGAAAGAGATAACCACCCCCCCTTACGACATGCTTCAGAAATGAAAAAAATGTCCATTTTCAAATGTTGCGTCTTTGAACGACAATTCACATTTGTACGTGGAAAATCACGTTTAAAGATAAAATGAGATGTTTAAAGTGATTTTCATGCTTCCAGGGGCCCTAAACACAAGATTTGAGAAATGGGTAAAAGTGAATGAAAATGGCCAATTTACTCACTCTGAGGCCTTAAAATGTGTTTCTCCTCCACGGGAAGTGAATAAAATAACATTTGGAGGCCTTTAATGTTCAATCAAAAACGCCAGTTTTTTGGTGAAAGAGTTAACCACCCCCCCTTACGACATGCTTCAGAAACGAAAAAAATGGTTCATTTTCAAATGTTGCGTCTTTGAACTACAATTCAGATTTGTACGTGGATAATCACTTTTAGAGATAAAATTAGATGTTTAAAGTGATTTTCAAGCTTCCAGGGGCCGTAAACACAAGATTTGAGGAATGGGTAAATGTGAATGAAAATGGCCAATTTATGCACTCTGAGGCCTTAAAAAGTTTTTCTCCACCCCAGCAAGTGAATTAAATAACATTTGTAGGCCTTTATTGTTCAATCAAAAACGTCCGAGTTTTTGATGAAAGAGATAACCACCCCCCCTTACGACATGCTTCAGAAACTAAAAAAATGGTCCGTTTTCAAATGTTGCCTCTTTGAACTACAATTCACATTTGTACGTGGAAAATCACTTTTAAAGATAAAATGAGATGTTTAAAGTGATTTTCATGCTTCCAGGGGCCTTAAACACGAGATTTGAGGAATGGGTAAAAGTGAATGAAAATGGCCAATTTACTCACTCTGCGGCCTTAAAAAGTGTTTCTCCTCCACGGGAAGTGAATAAAATACCATTTGGAGGCATTTATAGTTCAATCAAAAACGCCTGTTTTTTGGTGAAAGAGATAACCACCCCCCCTTACGACATGCTTCAGAAACTAAAAAAATGGTCCGTTTTCAAATGTTGCCTCTTTGAACTACAATTCACATTTGTACGTGGAAACTCACTTTTAAAGATAAAATGAGATGTTTAAAGTGATTTTCATGCTTCCAGGGGCCTTAAACACGAGATTTGAGGAATGGGTAAAAGTGAATGAAAATGGCCAATTTACTCACTCTGCGGCCTTAAAAAGTGTTTCTCCTCCACGGGAAGTGAATAAAATACCATTTGGAGGCATTTATAGTTCAATCAAAAACGCCTGTTTTTTGGTGAAAGAGATAACCACCCCCCCTTACGACATGCTTCAGAAACGAAAAAAATGGTCCATTTTCAAATGTTGCGTCTTTGAACGACAATTCACATTTGTACGTGGATAATCACTTTTAGAGATAAAATTAGATGTTTAAAGTGATTTTCAAGCTTCCAGGGGCCCTAAACACAAGATTTGAGAAATGGGTAAAAGTGAATGAAAATGGCCAATTTACTCACTCTGAGGCCTTAAAACGTGTTTCTCCTCCACGGGAAGTGAATAAAATAACATTTGGAGGCCTTTAATGTTCAATCAAAAACGCCAGTTTTTTGGTGAAAGAGTTAACCACCCCCCCTTACGACATGCTTCAGAAACGAAAAAAATGGTTCATTTTCAAATGTTGCGTCTTTGAACTACAATTCAGATTTGTACGTGGATAATCACTTTTAGAGATAAAATTAGATGTTTAAAGTGATTTTCAAGCTTCCAGGGGCCGTAAACACAAGATTTGAGGAATGGGTAAATGTGAATAAAAATGGCCAATTTATGCACTTTGAGGCATTAAAAAGTTTTTCTCCACCCCAGCAAGTGAATTAAATAACAGTTGTAGGCCTTTATTGTTCAATCAAAAACGCCCGAGTTTTTGATGAAAGAGATAACCACCCCCCTTACGACATGCTTCAGAAACTAAAAAAATGGTCCGTTTTCAAAAGTTGCCTCTTTGAACTACAATTCACATTTGTACGTGGAAAATCACTTTTAAAGATAAAATGAGATGTTTAAAGTGATTTTCATGCTTCCAGGGTCCTTAAACACAAGATTTGAGGAATGGGTAAAAGTGAATGAAAATGGCCAATTTACTCACTCTGCGGCCTTAAAAAGTGTTTCTCCTCCACGGGAAGTGAATAAAATACCATTTGGAGGCATTTATAGTTCAATCAAAAACGCCTGTTTTTTGGTGAAAGAGATAACCACCCCCCCTTACGACATGCTTCAGAAACGAAAAAAATGGTCCATTTTCAAATGTTGCGTCTTTGAACGACAATTCACATTTGTACGTGGATAATCACTTTTAGAGATAAAATTAGATGTTTAAAGTGATTTTCAAGCTTCCAGGGGCCCTAAACACAAGATTTGAGAAATGGGTAAAAGTGAATGAAAATGGCCAATTTACTCACTCTGAGGCCTTAAAAAGTGTTTCTCCTCCACGGGAAGTGAATAAAATAACATTTGGAGGCCTTTATTGTTCAATCAAAAACACCAGTTTTTTGGTGAAAGAGATAACCACCCCCCCTTACGACATGCTTCAGAAACGAAAAAAATGGTTCATTTTCAAATGTTGCGTCTTTGAACTACAATTCACATTTGTACGTGGATAATCACTTTTAGAGATAAAATTAGATGTTTAACACCCTTCAGTGCCCGCCCCTTTCCCCGCCCAGTGCCGGCCGTTGCATTAGCGGGCGGGGTCTATGACGAGCTGGACTCGTCATGGGCACAGCGCCACCGCGGCCCATGACGAGTCCAGCTCGTCATGGGCACTGAAGGGGTTAAAGTGATTTTCAAGCTTCCAGGGGCCGTAAACACAAGATTTGAGGAATGGGTAAATGTGAATGAAAATGGCCAATTTATGCACTCTGAGGCCTTAAAAAGTTTTTCTCCACCCCAGCAAGTGAATTAAATAACATTTGTAGGCCTTTATTGTTCAATCAAAAACGCCCGAGTTTTTGATGAAAGAGATAACCACCCCCCCTTACGACATGCTTCAGAAACTAAAAAAATGGTCCGTTTTCAAAAGTTGTCTCTTTGAACTACAATTCACATTTGTACGTGGAAAATCACTTTTAAATATAAAATGAGATGTTTAAAGTGATTTTCATGCTTCCAGGGGCCTTAAACACAAGATTTGAGGAATGGGTAAAAGTGAATGAAAATGGCCAATTTACTCACTCTGAGGCCTTAAAAAGTGTTTCTCCTCCACGGGAAGTGAATAAAATAACATTTGGAGGCCTTTATTGTTCAATCAAAAACACCAGTTTTTTGGTGAAAGAGATAACCACCCCCCCTTACGTCATGCTTCAGAAACTAAAAAAATGGTCCGTTTTCAAATGTTGCCTCTTTGAACTACAATTCACAATTGTATGTGGAAAATCACTTTTAAAGATAAAATGAGATGTTTAAAGTGATTTTCATGCTTCCAGGGGCCTTAAACACGAGATTTGAGGAATGGGTAAAAGTGAATGAAAATGGCCAATTTACTCATTCTGAGGCCTTAAAAAGTGTTTCTCCTCCACGGGAAGTGAATTAAGTAATATTTGTAGGCCTGTATTGTTCAAGCGTAAACGCCCGATTTTTGACGAAAGAGATAACCACCCCCCCTTACGACATGCTTCAGAAACTAAAAAAATGGTCCGTTTTCAAATGTTGCCTCTTTGAACTACAATTCACATTTGTACGTGGAAAATCACTTTTAAAGATAAAATGAGATGTTTAAAGTGATTTTCATGCTTCCAGGGGCCTTAAACACGAGATTTGAGGAATGGGTAAAAGTGAAGGAAAATGGCCAATTTACTCACTCTGCGGCCTTAAAAAGTGTTTCTCCTCCACGGGAAGTGAATAAAATACCATTTGGAGGCATTTATAGTTCAATCAAAAACGCCTGTTTTTTGGTGAAAGAGATAACCACCCCCCCTTACGACATGCTTCAGAAACGAAAAAAATGGTCCATTTTCAAATGTTGCGATTTTGAACGACAATTCACATTTGTACGTGGATAATCACTTTTAGAGATAAAATTAGATGTTTAAAGTGATTTTCAAGCTTCCAGGGGCCCTAAACACAAGATTTGAGAAATGGGTAAAAGTGAATGAAAATGGCCAATTTACTCACTCTGAGGCCTTAAAATGTGTTTCTCCTCAGCGGGAAGTGAATAAAATAACATTTGGAGGCCTTTATTGTTCAATCAAAAACGCCAGTTTTTTGGTGAAAGAGTTAACCACCCCCCCTTAGGACATGCTTCAGAAACGAAAAAAATGGTTCATTTTTAAATGTTGCGTCTTTGAACTACAATTCAGATTTGTACGTGGATAATCACTTTTAAAGATAAAATGAGATGTTTAAAGTGATTTTCATGCTTCCAGGGGCCTTAAACACAAGATTTGAGGAATGGGTAAAAGTGAATGAAAATGGCCAATTTACTCATCATGAGGCCTTAAAAAGTGTTTCTCCTCCACGGGAAGTGAATTAAGTAATATTTGTAGGCCTTAATTGTTCAAGCGAAAACGCCCGATTTTTGACGAAAGAGATAACCCCCCCTTACGACATGCTTCAGAAACTAAAAAAATGGTCCGTTTTCAAATGTTGCCTCTTTGAACTACAATTCACATTTGTACGTGGAAAATCACTTTTAAAGATAAAATGAGATGTTTAAAGTGATTTTCATGCTTCCAGGGGCCTTAACCCCTTCAGCGCTGCGCGGATTCCCGCGCAGTGCTGAAGGATCTGAGCGCGGACGGGGCCATGACGGAACGGTTCCGTCATAAGCACAGCCCAACCGACGTGCATGACGGAACCGTTCCGTCACAAGCGTTGAAGGAGTTAAACACGAGATTGGAGGAATGGGTAAAAGTGAATGAAAATGGCCAATTTACTCACTCTGCGGCCTTAAAAAGTGTTTCTCCTCCACGGGAAGTGAATAAAATACCATTTGGAGGCATTTATAGTTCAATCAAAAACGCCTGTTTTTTGGTGAAAGAGATAACCACCCCCCCCTTACGACATGCTTCAGAAACGAAAAAAATAGTCCATTTTCAAATGTTTCGTCTTTGAACGACAATTCACATTTGTACGTGGATAATCACTTTTAGAGATAAAATTAGATGTTTAAAGTGATTTTCAAGCTTCCAGGGGCCCTAAACACAAGATTTGATAAATGGGTAAAAGTGAATGAAAATGGCCAATTTACTCACTCTGAGGCCTTAAAAAGTGTTTCTCCTCCACGGGAAGTGAATAAAATAACATTTGGAGGCCTTTATTGTTCAATCAAAAACACCAGTTTTTTGGTGAAAGAGATAACCACCCCCCCCTTACGACATGCTTCAGAAATGAAAAAAATGGTCCGTTTTCAAAAGTTGCCTCTTTGAACTACAATTCACATTTGTACGTGGAAAATCACTTTTAAAGATAAAATGAGATGTTTAAAGTGATTTTCATGCTTCCAGGGGCCTTAAACACAAGATTTGAGGAATGGGTAAAAGTGAATGAAAATGGCCAATTTACTCATTCTGAGGCCTTAAAAAGTGTATCTCCTCCACGGGAAGTGAATTAAGTAATATTTGTAGGCCTTTATTGTTCAAGCGAAAACGCCCGATTTTTGACGAAAGAGATAACCACCCCCCCTTACGACATGCTTCAGAAACTAAAAAAATGGTCCGTTTTCAAATGTTGCCTCTTTGAACTACAATTCACATTCGTACGTGGAAAATCACTTTTAAAGATAAAATGAGATGTTTAAAGTGATTTTCATGCTTCCAGGGGCCTTAAACATGAGATTTGAGGAATGGGTAAAAGTGAATGAAAATGGCCAATTTACTCACTCTGCGGCCTTAAAAAGTGTTTCTCCTCCACGGGAAGTGAATAAAATACCATTTGGAGGCATTTATAGTTCAATCAAAAATGCCTGTTTTTTTGGTGAAAGAGATAACCACCCCCCCCCTTACGACATGCTTCAGAAATGAAAAAAATGGTCCATTTTCAAATGTTGCGTCTTTGAACGACAATTCACATTTGTACGTGGATAATCACTTTTAGAGATAAAATTAGATGTTTAAAGTGATTTTCAAGCTTCCAGGGGCCCTAAACACAAGATTTGAGAAATGGGTAAAAGTGAATGAAAATGGCCAATTTACTCACTCTGAGGCCTTAAAAAGTGTTTCTCCTCCACGGGAAGTGAATAAAATAACATTTGGAGGCCTTTATTGTTCAATCAAAAACACCAGTTTTTTGGTGAAAGAGATAACCACCCCCCCTTACGACATGCTTCAGAAACGAAAAAAATGGTTCATTTTCAAATGTTGCGTCTTTGAACTACAATTCACATTTGTACGTGGATAATCACTTTTAGAGATAAAATTAGATGTTTAACCCCTTCAGTGCCCGCCCCTTTCCCCGCCCAGTGCCGGCCGTTGCATTAGCGGGCGGGGTCTATGACGAGCTGGACTCGTCATGGGCACAGCGCCACCGCGGCCCATGACGAGTCCAGCTCGTCATGGGCACTGAAGGGGTTAAAGTGATTTTCAAGCTTCCAGGGGCCGTAAACACAAGATTTGAGGAATGGGTAAAAGTGAATGAAAATGGCCAATTTACTCATTCTGAGGCCTTAAAAAGTGTTTCTGCTCCACGGGAAGTGACTTAAGTAATATTTGTAGGCCTTTATTGTTCAAGCGAAAACGCCCGATTTTTGACGAAAGAGATAACCACCCCTCCTTACGACATGCTTCAGAAACTAAAAAAATGGTCCGTTTTCAAATGTTGCCTCTTTGAACTACAATTCACATTTGTACGTGGAAAATCACTTTTAAAGATAAAATGAGATGTTTAAAGTGATTTTCATGCTTCCAGGGGCCTTAAACACGAGATTTGAGGAATGGGTAAAAGTGAATGAAAATGGCCAATTTACTCACTCTGCGGCCTTAAAAAGTGTTTCTCCTCCACGGGAAGTGAATAAAATACCATTTGGAGGCATTTATAGTTCAATCAAAAACGCCTGTTTTTTTGGTGAAAGAGATAACCACCCCCCCCTTACGACATGCTTCAGAAATGAAAAAAATGGTCCATTTTCAAATGTTGCGTCTTTGAACGACAATTCACATTTGTACGTGGAAAATCACGTTTAAAGATAAAATGAGATGTTTAAAGTGATTTTCATGCTTCCAGGGGCCTTAAACACGAGATTTGAGGAATGGGTAAAAGTGAATGAAAATGGCCAATTTACTCACTCTGCGGCTTTAAAAAGTGTTTCTCCTCCACGGGAAGTGAATAAAATACCATTTGGAGGCATTTATAGTTCAATCAAAAACGCCTGTTTTTTGGTGAAAGAGATAACCACCCCCCCTTACGACATGCTTCAGAAACGAAAAAAATGGTCCATTTTCAAATGTTGCGTCTTTGAACGACAATTCACATTTGTACGTGGATAATCACTTTTAGAGATAAAATTAGATGTTTAAAGTGATTTTCAAGCTTCCAGGGGCCCTAAACACAAGATTTGAGAAATGGGTAAAAGTGAATGAAAATGGCCAATTTACTCACTCTGAGGCCTTAAAACGTGTTTCTCCTCCACGGGAAGTGAATAAAATAACATTTGGAGGCCTTTAATGTTCAATCAAAAACGCCAGTTTTTTGGTGAAAGAGTTAACCACCCCCCTTACGACATGCTTCAGAAACGAAAAAAATGGTTCATTTTCAAATGTTGCGTCTTTGAACTACAATTCAGATTTGTACGTGGATAATCACTTTTAGAGATAAAATTAGATGTTTAAAGTGATTTTCAAGCTTCCAGGGGCCGTAAACACAAGATTTGAGGAATGGGTAAATGTGAATAAAAATGGCCAATTTATGCACTTTGAGGCATTAAAAAGTTTTTCTCCACCCCAGCAAGTGAATTAAATAACAGTTGTAGGCCTTTATTGTTCAATCAAAAACGCCCGAGTTTTTGATGAAAGAGATAACCACCCCCCTTACGACATGCTTCAGAAACTAAAAAAATGGTCCGTTTTCAAAAGTTGCCTCTTTGAACTACAATTCACATTTGTACGTGGAAAATCACTTTTAAAGATAAAATGAGATGTTTAAAGTGATTTTCATGCTTCCAGGGTCCTTAAACACAAGATTTGAGGAATGGGTAAAAGTGAATGAAAATGGCCAATTTACTCACTCTGCGGCCTTAAAAAGTGTTTCTCCTCCACGGGAAGTGAATAAAATACCATTTGGAGGCATTTATAGTTCAATCAAAAACGCCTGTTTTTTGGTGAAAGAGATAACCACCCCCCCTTACGACATGCTTCAGAAACGAAAAAAATGGTCCATTTTCAAATGTTGCGTCTTTGAACGACAATTCACATTTGTACGTGGATAATCACTTTTAGAGATAAAATTAGATGTTTAAAGTGATTTTCAAGCTTCCAGGGGCCCTAAACACAAGATTTGAGAAATGGGTAAAAGTGAATGAAAATGGCCAATTTACTCACTCTGAGGCCTTAAAAAGTGTTTCTCCTCCACGGGAAGTGAATAAAATAACATTTGGAGGCCTTTATTGTTCAATCAAAAACACCAGTTTTTTGGTGAAAGAGATAACCACCCCCCCTTACGACATGCTTCAGAAACGAAAAAAATGGTTCATTTTCAAATGTTGCATCTTTGAACTACAATTCACATTTGTACGTGGATAATCACTTTTAGAGATAAAATTAGATGTTTAACCCCTTCAGTGCCCGCCCCTTTCCCCGCCCAGTGCCGGCCGTTGCATTAGCGGGCGGGGTCTATGACGAGCTGGACTCGTCATGGGCACAGCGCCACCGCGGCCCATGACGAGTCCAGCTCGTCATGGGCACTGAAGGGGTTAAAGTGATTTTCAAGCTTCCAGGGGCCGTAAACACAAGATTTGAGGAATGGGTAAATGTGAATGAAAATGGCCAATTTATGCACTCTGAGGCCTTAAAAAGTTTTTCTCCACCCCAGCAAGTGAATTAAATAACATTTGTAGGCCTTTATTGTTCAATCAAAAACGCCCGAGTTTTTGATGAAAGAGATAACCACCCCCCCTTACGACATGCTTCAGAAACTAAAAAAATGGTCCGTTTTCAAAAGTTGTCTCTTTGAACTACAATTCACATTTGTACGTGGAAAATCACTTTTAAATATAAAATGAGATGTTTAAAGTGATTTTCATGCTTCCAGGGGCCTTAAACACAAGATTTGAGGAATGGGTAAAAGTGAATGAAAATGGCCAATTTACTCACTCTGAGGCCTTAAAAAGTGTTTCTCCTCCACGGGAAGTGAATAAAATAACATTTGGAGGCCTTTATTGTTCAATCAAAAACACCAGTTTTTTGGTGAAAGAGATAACCACCCCCCCTTACGTCATGCTTCAGAAACTAAAAAAATGGTCCGTTTTCAAATGTTGCCTCTTTGAACTACAATTCACAATTGTATGTGGAAAATCACTTTTAAAGATAAAATGAGATGTTTAAAGTGATTTTCATGCTTCCAGGGGCCTTAAACACGAGATTTGAGGAATGGGTAAAAGTGAATGAAAATGGCCAATTTACTCATTCTGAGGCCTTAAAAAGTGTTTCTCCTCCACGGGAAGTGAATTAAGTAATATTTGTAGGCCTGTATTGTTCAAGCGTAAACGCCCGATTTTTGACGAAAGAGATAACCACCCCCCCTTACGACATGCTTCAGAAACTAAAAAAATGGTCCGTTTTCAAATGTTGCCTCTTTGAACTACAATTCACATTTGTACGTGGAAAATCACTTTTAAAGATAAAATGAGATGTTTAAAGTGATTTTCATGCTTCCAGGGGCCTTAAACACGAGATTTGAGGAATGGGTAAAAGTGAATGAAAATGGCCAATTTACTCACTCTGCGGCCTTAAAAAGTGTTTCTCCTCCACGGGAAGTGAATAAAATACCATTTGGAGGCATTTATAGTTCAATCAAAAACGCCTGTTTTTTGGTGAAAGAGATAACCACCCCCCCTTACGACATGCTTCAGAAACGAAAAAAATGGTCCATTTTCAAATGTTGCGATTTTGAACGACAATTCACATTTGTACGTGGATAATCACTTTTAGAGATAAAATTAGATGTTTAAAGTGATTTTCAAGCTTCCAGGGGCCCTAAACACAAGATTTGAGAAATGGGTAAAAGTGAATGAAAATGGCCAATTTACTCACTCTGAGGCCTTAAAATGTGTTTCTCCTCAACGGGAAGTGAATAAAATAACATTTGGAGGCCTTTATTGTTCAATCAAAAACGCCAGTTTTTTGGTGAAAGAGTTAACCACCCCCCCTTAGGACATGCTTCAGAAACGAAAAAAATGGTTCATTTTTAAATGTTGCGTCTTTGAACTACAATTCAGATTTGTACGTGGATAATCACTTTTAAAGATAAAATGAGATGTTTAAAGTGATTTTCATGCTTCCAGGGGCCTTAAACACAAGATTTGAGGAATGGGTAAAAGTGAATGAAAATGGCCAATTTACTCATCATGAGGCCTTAAAAAGTGTTTCTCCTCCACGGGAAGTGAATTAAGTAATATTTGTAGGCCTTTATTGTTCAAGCGAAAACGCCCGATTTTTGACGAAAGAGATAACCCCCCCTTACGACATGCTTCAGAAACTAAAAAAATGGTCCGTTTTCAAATGTTGCCTCTTTGAACTACAATTCACATTTGTACGTGGAAAATCACTTTTAAAGATAAAATGAGATGTTTAAAGTGATTTTCATGCTTCCAGGGGCCTTAACCCCTTCAGCGCTGCGCGGATTCCCGCGCAGTGCTGAAGGATCTGAGCGCGGACGGGGCCATGACGGAACGGTTCCGTCATAAGCACAGCCCAACCGACGTGCATGACGGAACCGTTCCGTCACAAGCGTTGAAGGGGTTAAACACGAGATTGGAGGAATGGGTAAAAGTGAATGAAAATGGCCAATTTACTCACTCTGCGGCCTTAAAAAGTGTTTCTCCTCCACGGGAAGTGAATAAAATACCATTTGGAGGCATTTATAGTTCAATCAAAAACGCCTGTTTTTTGGTGAAAGAGATAACCACCCCCCCCTTACGACATGCTTCAGAAACGAAAAAAATGGTCCATTTTCAAATGTTTCGTCTTTGAACGACAATTCACATTTGTACGTGGATAATCACTTTTAGAGATAAAATTAGATGTTTAAAGTGATTTTCAAGCTTCCAGGGGCCCTAAACACAAGATTTGAGAAATGGGTAAAAGTGAATGAAAATGGCCAATTTACTCACTCTGAGGCCTTAAAAAGTGTTTCTCCTCCACGGGAAGTGAATAAAATAACATTTGGAGGCCTTTATTGTTCAATCAAAAACACCAGTTTTTTGGTGAAAGAGATAACCACCCCCCCCTTACGACATGCTTCAGAAATGAAAAAAATGGTCCGTTTTCAAAAGTTGCCTCTTTGAACTACAATTCACATTTGTACGTGGAAAATCACTTTTAAAGATAAAATGAGATGTTTAAAGTGATTTTCATGCTTCCAGGGGCCTTAAACACAAGATTTGAGGAATGGGTAAAAGTGAATGAAAATGGCCAATTTACTCATTCTGAGGCCTTAAAAAGTGTATCTCCTCCACGGGAAGTGAATTAAGTAATATTTGTAGGCCTTTATTGTTCAAGCGAAAACGCCCGATTTTTGACGAAAGAGATAACCACCCCCCCTTACGACATGCTTCAGAAACTAAAAAAATGGTCCGTTTTCAAATGTTGCCTCTTTGAACTACAATTCACATTCGTACGTGGAAAATCACTTTTAGAGATAAAATTAGATGTTTAAAGTGATTTTCAAGCTTCCAGGGGCCCTAAACACAAGATTTGAGAAATGGGTAAAAGTGAATGAAAATGGCCAATTTACTCACTCTGAGGCCTTAAAAAGTGTTTCTCCTCCACGGGAAGTGAATAAAATAACATTTGGAGGCCTTTATTGTTCAATCAAAAACACCAGTTTTTTGGTGAAAGAGATAACCACCCCCCCTTACGACATGCTTCAGAAACGAAAAAAATGGTTCATTTTCAAATGTTGCGTCTTTGAACTACAATTCACATTTGTACGTGGATAATCACTTTTAGAGATAAAATTAGATGTTTAACCCCTTCAGTGCCCGCCCCTTTCCCCGCCCAGTGCCGGCCGTTGCATTAGCGGGCGGGGTCTATGACGAGCTGGACTCGTCATGGGCACAGCGCCACCGCGGCCCATGACGAGTCCAGCTCGTCATGGGCACTGAAGGGGTTAAAGTGATTTTCAAGCTTCCAGGGGCCGTAAACACAAGATTTGAGGAATGGGTAAAAGTGAATGAAAATGGCCAATTTACTCATTCTGAGGCCTTAAAAAGTGTTTCTGCTCCACGGGAAGTGACTTAAGTAATATTTGTAGGCCTTTATTGTTCAAGCGAAAACGCCCGATTTTTGACGAAAGAGATAACCACCCCTCCTTACGACATGCTTCAGAAACTAAAAAAATGGTCCGTTTTCAAATGTTGCCTCTTTGAACTACAATTCACATTTGTACGTGGAAAATCACTTTTAAAGATAAAATGAGATGTTTAAAGTGATTTTCATGCTTCCAGGGGCCTTAAACACGAGATTTGAGGAATGGGTAAAAGTGAATGAAAATGGCCAATTTACTCACTCTGCGGCCTTAAAAAGTGTTTCTCCTCCACGGGAAGTGAATAAAATACCATTTGGAGGCATTTATAGTTCAATCAAAAACGCCTGTTTTTTTGGTGAAAGAGATAACCACCCCCCCCTTACGACATGCTTCAGAAATGAAAAAAATGGTCCATTTTCAAATGTTGCGTCTTTGAACGACAATTCACATTTGTACGTGGAAAATCACGTTTAAAGATAAAATGAGATGTTTAAAGTGATTTTCATGCTTCCAGGGGCCTTAAACACGAGATTTGAGGAATGGGTAAAAGTGAATGAAAATGGCCAATTTACTCACTCTGCGGCTTTAAAAAGTGTTTCTCCTCCACGGGAAGTGAATAAAATACCATTTGGAGGCATTTATAGTTCAATCAAAAACGCCTGTTTTTTTGGTGAAAGAGATAACCACCCCCCCCTTACGACATGCTTCAGAAACGAAAAAAATGGTCCATTTTCAAATGTTGCGTCTTTGAACGACAATTCACATTTGTACGTGGATAATCACTTTTAGAGATAAAATTAGATGTTTAAAGTGATTTTCAAGCTTCCAGGGGCCCTAAACACAAGATTTGAGAAATGGGTAAAAGTGAATGAAAATGGCCAATTTACTCACTCTGAGGCCTTAAAAAGTGTTTCTCCTCCACGGGAAGTGAATAAAATAACATTTGTAGGCCTTTATTGTTCAAGCGAAAACTCCTGATTTTTGGCGAAAGAGATAACCACCCCCCCCTTACGACATGCTTCAGAAACTAAAAAAATGGTCCGTTTTCAAATGTTGCCTCTTTGAACTACAATTCACAATTGTACGTGGAAAATCACTTTTAAAGATAAAATTAGATGTTTAAAGTGATTTTCATGCTTCCAGGGGCCTTAAACACGAGATTTGAGGAATGGGTAAAAGTGAATGAAAATGGCCAATTTACTCACTCTGTGGCCTTAAAAAGTGTTTCTCCTCCACAGGAAGTGAATAAAATACCATTTGGAGGCATTTATAGTTCAATCAAAAACGCCTGTTTTTTAGTGAAAGAGATAACCACCCCCCCCTTACGACATGCTTCAGAAATGAAAAAAATGTCCATTTTCAAATGTTGCGTCTTTGAACGACAATTCACATTTGTACGTGGAAAATCACGTTTAAAGATAAAATGAGATGTTTAAAGTGATTTTCATGCTTCCAGGGGCCTTAAACACGAGATTTGAGGAATGGGTAAAGGTGAATGAAAATGGCCAATTTACTCACTCTGCGGCCTTAAAAAGTGTTTCTCCTCCACGGGAAGTGAATTAAATAACATTTGTAGGCCTTTATTGTTAAAGCAAAAACGCCCGATTTTTGACGAAAGAGATAACCACCCCCCCTTACGACATGCTTCAGAAACTAAAAAAATGGTCCGTTTTCAAATGTTGCCTCTTTGAACTACAATTCACAATTGTACGTGGAAAATCACTTTTAAAGATAAAATTAGATGTTTAAAGTGATTTTCATGCTTCCAGGGGCCTTAAACACGAGATTTGAGGAATGGGTAAAAGTGAATGAAAATGGCCAATTTACTCACTCTGTGGCCTTAAAAAGTGTTTCTCCTCCACAGGAAGTGAATAAAATACCATTTGGAGGCATTTATAGTTCAATCAAAAACGCCTGTTTTTTAGTGAAAGAGATAACCACCCCCCCCTTACGACATGCTTCAGAAATGAAAAAAATGTCCATTTTCAAATGTTGCGTCTTTGAACGACAATTCACATTTGTACGTGGAAAATCACGTTTAAAGATAAAATGAGATGTTTAAAGTGATTTTCATGCTTCCAGGGGCCTTAAACACGAGATTTGAGGAATGGGTAAAGGTGAATGAAAATGGCCAATTTACTCACTCTGCGGCCTTAAAAAGTGTTTCTCCTCCACGGGAAGTGAATTAAATAACATTTGTAGGCCTTTATTGTTAAAGCAAAAACGCCCGATTTTTGACGAAAGAGATAACCACCCCCCCTTACGACATGCTTCAGAAACTAAAAAAATGGTCCGTTTTCAAATGTTGCCTCTTTGAACTACAATTCACATTTGTACGTGGAAAATCACTTTTAAAGATAAAATGAGATGTTTAAAGTGATTTTCATGCTTCCAGGGGCCTTAAACACGAGATTTGAGGAATGGGTAAAAGTGAATGAAAATGGCCAATTTACTCACTCTGCGGCCTTAAAAAGTGTTTCTCCTCCACGGGAAGTGAATAAAATACCATTTGGAGGCATTTATAGTTCAATCAAAAACGCCTGTTTTTTGGTGAAAGAGATAACCACCCCCCCTTACGACATGCTTCAGAAACGAAAAAAATGGTTCATTTTCAAATGTTGCGTCTTTGAACTACAATTCAGATTTGTACGTGGATAATCACTTTTAGAGATCAAATTAGATGTTTAAAGTGATTTTCAAGCTTCCAGGGGCCGTAAACACAAGATTTGAGGTATGGGTAGATGTGAATGAAAATGGCCAATTTATGCACTCTGAGGCCTTAAAAAGTTTTTCTCCACCCCAGCAAGTGAATTAAATAACATTTGTAGGCCTTATTGTTCAATCAAAAATGCCCGAGTTTTTGATGAAAGAGATAACCACCCCCCCTTACGACATGCTTCAGAAACTAAAAAAATGGTCCGTTTTCAAAAGTTGCCTCTTTGAACTACAATTCACATTTGTACGTGGAAAATCACTTTTAAAGATAAAATGAGATGTTTAAAGTGATTTTCATGATTCCAGGGGCCTTAAACACAAGATTTGAGGAATGGGTAAAAGTGAATGAAAATGGCCAATTTACTCATTCTGAGGCCTTAAAAAGTGTTTCTCCTCCACGGGAAGTGAATTAAGTAATATTTGTAGGCCTTTATTGTTCAAGCGAAAACGCCCGATTTTTGACGAAAGAGATAACCACCCCCCCTTACGACATGCTTCAGAAACTAAAAAAATTGGCCGTTTTCAAATGTTGCCTCTTTGAACTACAATTCACATTTGTACGTGGAAAATCACTTTTAAAGATAAAATGAGATGTTTAAAGTGATTTTCATGCTTCCAGGGGCCTTAAACACGAGATTTGAGGAATGGGTAAAAGTGAATGAAAATGGCCAATTTACTCACTCTGCGGCCTTAAAAAGTGTTTCTCCTCCACGGGAAGTGAATAAAATACCATTTGGAGGCATTTATAGTTCAATCAAAAACACCTGTTTTTTTGGTGAAAGAGATAACCACCCCCCCCCTTACGACATGCTTCAGAAATGAAAAAAATGGTCCATTTCCAAATGTTGCGTCTTTGAACGACAATTCACATTTGAGCGTGGAAAATCACGTTTAAAGATAAAATGAGATGTTTAAAGTGATTTTCATGCTTCCAGGGGCCTTAAACACGAGATTTGAGGAATGGGTAAAAGTGAATGAAAATGGCCAATTTACTCACTCTGCGGCCTTAAAAAGTGTTTCTCCTCCACGGGAAGTGAATAAAATACCATTTGGAGGCATTTATAGTTCAATCAAAAACGCCTGTTTTTTGGTGAAAGAGATAACCACCCCCCTTACAACATGCTTCAGAAACGAAAAAAATGGTCCATTTTCAAATGTTGCGTCTTTGAACGACAATTCACATTTGAGCGTGGAAAATCACGTTTAAAGATAAAATGAGATGTTTAAAGTGATTTTCATGCTTCCAGGGGCCTTAAACACGAGATTTGAGGAATGGGTAAAAGTGAATGAAAATGGCCAATTTACTCACTCTGCGGCCTTAAAAAGTGTTTCTCCTCCACAGGAAGTGAATAAAATACCATTTGGAGGCATTTATAGTTCAATCAAAAACGCCTGTTTTTTAGTGAAAGAGATAACCACCTCCCCCTTACGACATGCTTCAGAAACAAAAAAAATGGTTCATTTTCAAATGTTGCGTCTTTGAACTACAATTCACATTTGTACGTGGATAATCACTTTTAGGAGATAAAATTAGATGTTTAACCCCTTCAGTGCCCGCCCCTTTCCCCGCCCAGTGCCGGCCGTTGCATTAGCGGGCGGGGTCTATGACGAGCTGGACTCGTCATGGGCACAGCGCCACCGCGGCCCATGACGAGTCCAGCTCGTCATGGGCACTGAAGGGGTTAAAGTGATTTTCAAGCTTCCAGGGGCCGTAAACACAAGATTTGAGGAATGGGTAAATGTGAATGAAAATGGCCAATTTATGCACTCTGAGGCCTTAAAAAGTGTTTCTCCTCCACGGGAAGTGAATTAAGTAATATTTGTAGGCCTTTATTGTTCAAGCGAAAACGCCCGATTTTTGACGAAAGAGATAACCACCCCCCCTTACGACATGCTTCAGAAACTAAAAAAATGGTCCGTTTTCAAATGTTGCCTCTTTGAACTACAATTCACATTTGTACGTGGAAAATCACTTTTAAAGATAAAATGAGATGTTTAAAGTGATTTTCATGCTTCCAGGGGCCTTAAACACGAGATTTGAGGAATGGGTAAAAGTGAATGAAAATGGCCAATTTACTCACTCTGCGGCCTTAAAAAGTGTTTCTCCTCCACAGGAAGTGAATAAAATACCATTTGGAGGCATTTATAGTTCAATCAAAAACGCCTGTTTTTTAGTGAAAGAGATAACCACCCCCCCTTACGACATGCTTCAGAAATGAAAAAAATGTCCATTTTCAAATGTTGCGTCTTTGAACGACAATTCACATTTGTACGTGGAAAATCACGTTTAAAGATAAAATGAGATGTTTAAAGTGATTTTCATGCTTCCAGGGGCCTTAAACACGAGATTTGAGGAATGGGTAAAGGTGAATGAAAATGGCCAATTTACTCACTCTGCGGCCTTAAACAGTGTTTCTCCTCCACGGGAAGTGAATTAAATAACATTTGTAGGCCTTTATTGTTAAAGCAAAAACGCCCGATTTTTGACGAAAGAGATAACCACCCCCCCTTACGACATGCTTCAGAAACGAAAAAAATGGTCCGTTTTCAAATGTTGCCTCTTTGAACTACAATTCACATTTGTACGTGGAAAATCACTTTTAAAGATAAAATGAGATGTTTAAATTGATTTTCATGCTTCCAGGGGCCTTAAACACGAGATTTGAGGAATGGGTAAAAGTGAATGAAAATGGCCAATTTACTCACTCTGCGGCCTTAAAAAGTGTTTCTCCTCCACGGGAAGTGAATAAAATACCATTTGGAGGCCTTTATTGTTCAATCAAAAACGCCAGTTTTTTGGTGAAAGAGTTAACCACCCCCCCTTACGACATGCTTCAGAAACGAAAAAAATGGTTCATTTTCAAATGTTGCGTCTTTGAACTACAATTCAGATTTGTACGTGGATAATCACTTTTAGAGATCAAATTAGATGTTTAAAGTGATTTTCAAGCTTCCAGGGGCCGTAAACACAAGATTTGAGGAATGGGTAAATGTGAATGAAAATGGCCAATTTATGCACTCTGAGGCCTTAAAAAGTTTTTCTCCACCCCAGCAAGTGAATTAAATAACATTTGTAGGCCTTATTGTTCAATCAAAAACGCCCGAGTTTTTGATGAAAGAGATAACCACCCCCCCTTACGACATGCTTCAGAAACTAAAAAAATGGTCCGTTTTCAAAAGTTGCCTCTTTGAACTACAATTCACATTTGTACGTGGAAAATCACTTTTAAAGATAAAATGAGATGTTTAAAGTGATTTTCATGCTTCCAGGGGCCTTAAACACAAGATTTGAGGAATGGGTAAAAGTGAATGAAAATGGCCAATTTACTCATTCTGAGGCCTTAAAAAGTGTTTCTCCTCCACGGGAAGTGAATAAAATAACATTTGGAGGCCTTTATTGTTCAATCAAAAACACCAGTTTTTTGGTGAAAGAGATAACCACCCCCCCTTACGACATGCTTCAGAAACTAAAAAAATGGTCCATTTTCAAATGTTGCCTCTTTGACCTACAATTCACATTTGTACGTGGAAAATC
This sequence comes from Triturus cristatus, assembly GCF_964204655.1. Taxonomy (NCBI): domain Eukaryota; kingdom Metazoa; phylum Chordata; class Amphibia; order Caudata; family Salamandridae; genus Triturus; species Triturus cristatus. Next base: position 25,120 of record NW_028188422.1, read on the forward strand.
ACTTTTAAAGATAAAATGAGATGTTTAAAGTGATTTTCATGCTTCCAGGGGCCTTAAACACGAGATTTGAGGAATGGGTAAAAGTGAATGAAAATGGCCAATTTACTCACTCTGCGGCCTTAAAAAGTGTTTCTCCTCCACGGGAAGTGAATAAAATACCATTTGGAGGCATTTATAGTTCAATCAAAAATGCCTGTTTTTTTGGTGAAAGAGATAACCACCCCCCCCTTACGACATGCTTCAGAAATGAAAAAAATGGTCCATTTTCAAATGTTGGGTCTTTGAATGACAATTCACATTTGTACGTGGAAAATCACGTTTAAAGATAAAATGAGATGTTTAAAGTCATTTTCATGCTTCCAGGGGCCTTAAACACGAGATTTGAGGAATGGGTAAAAGTGAATGAAAATGGCCAATTTACTCACTCTGCGGCCTTAAAAAGTGTTTCTCCTCCACGGGAAGTGAATAAAATACCATTTGGAGGCATTTATAGTTCAATCTAAAACGCCTGTTTTTTGGTGAAAGAGATAACCACCCCTCCTTACGACATGCTTCTGAAACGAAAAAAATGGTCCATTTTCAAATGTTGCGTCTTTGAACGACAATTCACATTTGTACGTGGATAATCACTTTTAGAGATAAAATTAGATGTTTAAAGTGATTTTCAAGCTTCCAGGGGCCCTAAACACAAGATTTGAGAAATGGGTAAAAGTGAATGAAAATGGCCAATTTACTCACTCTGAGGCCTTAAAAAGTGTTTCTCCTCCACGGGAAGTGAATAAAATAACATTTGGAGGCCTTTAGTGTTCAATCAAAAACACCAGTTTTTTGGTGAAAGAGATAACCACCCCCCCTCACGACATGCTTCAGAAACTAAAAAAATGGTCAGTTTTCAAATGCTGCCTCTTTGAACTACAATTCACATTTGTACGTGGAAAATCACTTTTAAAGATAAAATGAGATGTTTAAAGTGATTTTCATGCTTCCAGGGGCCTTAAACACAAGATTTGAGGAATGGGTAAAAGTGAATGAAAATGGCCAATTTACTCATTCTGAGGCCTTAAAAAGTGTTTCTCCTCCACGGGAAGTGAATTAAGTAATATTTGTAGGCCTTTATTGTTCAAGCGAAAACTCCTGATTTTTGGCGAAAGAGATAACCACCCCCCCTTACGACATGCTTCAGAAACTAAAAAAATGGTCCGTTTTCAAATGTTGCCTCTTTGAACTACAATTCACAATTGTACGTGAAAAATCACTTTTAAAGATAAAATGAGATGTTTAAAGTGATTTTCATGCTTCCAGGGGCCTTAAACACGAGATTTGAGGAATGGGTAAAAGTGAATGAAAATGGCCAATTTACTCACTCTGCGGCCTTAAAAAGTGTTTCTCCTCCACAGGAAGTGAATAAAATACCATTTGGAGGCATTTATAGTTCAATCAAAAACGCCTGTTTTTTAGTGAAAGAGATAACCACCCCCCCTTACGACATGCTTCAGAAATGAAAAAAATGTCCATTTTCAAATGTTGCGTCTTTGAACGACAATTCACATTTGTACGTGGAAAATCACGTTTAAAGATAAAATGAGATGTTTAAAGTGAATTTCATGCTTCCAGGGGCCTTAAACACGAGATTTGAGGAATGGGTAAAGGTGAATGAAAATGGCCAATTTACTCACTCTGCGGCCTTAAAAAGTGTTTCTCCTCCACGGGAAGTGAATTAAATAACATTGTAGGCCTTTATTGTTAAAGCAAAAACGCCCGATTTTTGACGAAAGAGATAACCACCCCCCCTTACGACATGCTTCAGAAACTAAAAAAATGGTCCGTTTTCAAATGTTGCCTCTTTGAACTACAATTCACATTTGTACGTGGAAAATCACTTTTAAAGATAAAATGAGATGTTTAAATTGATTTTCATGCTTCCAGGGGCCTTAAACACGAGATTTGAAGAATGGGTAAAAGTTAATGAAAATGGCCAATTTACTCACTCTGCGGCCTTAAAAAGTGTTTCTCCTCCACGGGAAGTGAATAAAATACCATTTGGAGGCCTTTATTGTTCAATCAAAAACGCCAGTTTTTTGGTGAAAGAGTTAACCACCCCCCCTTACGACATGCTTCAGAAACGAAAAAAATGGTTCATTTTCAAATGTTGCGTCTTTGAACTACAATTCAGATTTGTACGTGGATAATCACTTTTAGAGATCAAATTAGATGTTTAAAGTGATTTTCATGCTTCCAGGGGCCTTAAACACGAGATTTGAGGAATGGGTAAAAGTGAATGAAAATGGCCAATTTACTCACTCTGCGGCCTTAAAAAGTTTTTCTCCACCCCAGCAAGTGAATTACATAACATTTGTAGGCCTTATTGTTCAATCAAAAACGCCCGAGTTTTTGATGAAAGAGATAACCACCCCCCCTTACGACATGCTTCAGAAACTAAAAATATGGTCCGTTTTCAAAAGTTGCCTCTTTGAACTACAATTCACATTTGTACGTGGAAAATCACTTTTAAAGATAAAATGAGATGTTTAAAGTGATTTTCATGCTTCCAGGGGCCTTAAACACGAGATTTGAGGAATGGGTAAAAGTGAATGAAAATGGCCAATTTACTCACTCTGCGGCCTTAAAAAGTGTTTCTCCTCCACAGGAAGTGAATAAAATACCATTTGGAGGCATTTATAGTTCAATCAAAAACGCCTGTTTTTTGGTGAAAGAGATAACCACCCCCCCTTACAACATGCTTCAGAAACGAAAAAAATGGTCCATTTTCAAATGTTGCGTCTTTGAACGACAATTCACATTTGTACGTGGATAATCACTTTTAGAGATAAAATTAGATGTTTAAAGTGATTTTCAAGCTTCCAGGGGCCGTAAACACAAGATTTGAGGAATGGGTAAATGTGAATGAAAATGGACAATTTATGCACTCTGAGGCCTTAAAAAGTTTTTCTCCACCCCAGCAAGTGAATTAAATAACATTTGTAGGCCTTTATTGTTCAATCAAAAACGTCCGAGTTTTTGATGAAAGAGATAACCACCCCCCCTTACGACATGCTTCCGAAACTAAAAAAATGGTCCGTTTTCAAATGTTGCCTCTTTGAACTACAATTCACATTTGTACGTGGAAAATCACTTTTAAAGATAAAATGAGATGTTTAAAGTGATTTTCATGCTTCCAGGGGCCTTAAACACAAGATTTGAGGAATGGGTAAAAGTGAATGAAAATGGCCAATTTACTCATTCTGAGGCCTTAAAAAGTGTTTCTCCTCCACGGGAAGTGAATTAAGTAATATTTGTAGGCCTTTATTGTTCAAGCGAAAACTCCTGATTTTTGGCGAAAGAGATAACCACCCCCCCTTACGACATGCTTCAGAAACTAAAAAAATGGTCCGTTTTCAAATGTTGCCTCTTTGAACTACAATTCACATTTGTACGTGGAAAATCACTTTTAAAGATAAAATGAGATGTTTAAAGTGATTTTCATGCTTCCAGGGGCCTTAAACACGAGATTTGAGGAATGGGTAAAAGTGAATGAAAATGGCCAATTTACTCACTCTGCTGCCTTAAAAAGTGTTTCTCCTCCACAGGAAGTGAATAAAATACCATTTGGAGGCATTTATAGTTCAATCAAAAACGCCTGTTTTTTAGTGAAAGAGATAACCACCCCCCCTTACGACATGCTTCAGAAATGAAAAAAATGGTCCATTTTCAAATGTTGCGTCTTTGAACGACAATTCACATTTGTACGTGGAAAATCACGTTTAAAGATAAAATGAGATGTTTAAAGTGATTTTCATGCTTCCAGGGGCCTTAAACACAAGATTTGAGGAATGGGTAAAAGTGAATGAAAATGGCCAATTTACTCACTCTGCGGCCTTAAAAAGTGTTTCTCCTCCACGGGAAGTGAATTAAATAACATTTGTAGGCCTTTATTGTTAAAGCAAAAACGCCCGATTTTTGACGAAAGAGATAACCACCCCCCCTTACGACATGCTTCAGAAACTAAAAAAATGGTCCGTTTTCAAATGTTGCCTCTTTGAACTACAATTCACATTTGTACGTGGAAAATCACTTTTAAAGATAAAATTAGATGTTTAAAGTGATTTTCATGCTTCCAGGGGCCTTAAACACGAGATTTGAGGAATGGGTAAAAGTGAATGAAAATGGCCAATTTACTCACTCTGCGGCCTTAAAAAGTGTTTCTCCTCCACGGGAAGTGAATTAAGTAATATTTGTAGGCCTTTATTGTTCAAGCGAAAACGCCCGATTTTTGACGAAAGAGATAACCACCACCCCTTACGACATGCTTCAGAAACTAAAAAAATGGTCCGTTTTCAAATGTTGCCTCTTTGAACTACAATTCACATTTGTACGTGGAAAATCACTTTTAAAGATAAAATGAGATGTTTAAAGTGATTTTCATGCTTCCAGGGGCCTTAAACACGAGATTTGAGGAATGGGTAAAAGTGAATGAAAATGGCCAATTTACTCACTCTGCGGCCTTAAAAAGTGTTTCTCCTCCACGGGAAGTGAATAAAATACCATTTGGAGGCATTTATAGTTCAATCAAAAACGCCTGTTTTTTGGTGAAAGAGATAACCACCCCCCCTTACAACATGCTTCAGAAACGAAAAAAATGGTCCATTTTCAAATGTTGCGTCTTTGAACGACAATTCACATTTGTACGTGGATAATCACTTTTAGAGATAAAATTAGATGTTTAAAGTGATTTTCAAGCTTCCAGGGGCCGTAAACACAAGATTTGAGGAATGGGTAAATGTGAATGAAAATGGACAATTTATGCACTCTGAGGCCTTAAAAAGTTTTTCTCCACCCCAGCAAGTGAATTAAATAACATTTGTAGGCCTTTATTGTTCAATCAAAAACGTCCGAGTTTTTGATGAAAGAGATAACCACCCCCCCTTACGACATGCTTCAGAAACTAAAAAAATGGTCCGTTTTCAAATGTTGCCTCTTTGAACTACAATTCACATTTGTACGTGGAAAATCACTTTTAAAGATAAAATGAGATGTTTAAAGTGATTTTCATGCTTCCAGGGGCCTTAAACACAAGATTTGAGGAATGGGTAAAAGTGAATGAAAATTGCCAATTTACTCATTCTGAGGCCTTAAAAAGTGTTTCTCCTCCACGGGAAGTGAATTAAGTAATATTTGTAGGCCTTTATTGTTCAAGCGAAAACTCCTGATTTTTGACGAAAGAGATAACCACCCCTCCTTACGACATGCTTCAGAAACTGAAAAAATGGTCCGTTTTCAAATGTTGCCTCTTTGAACTACAATTCACATTTGTACGTGGAAAATCACTTTTAAAGATAAAATGAGATGTTTAAAGAGATTTTCATGCTTCCAGGGGCCTTAAACACGAGATTTGAGGAATGGGTAAAAGTGAATGAAAATGGCCAATTTACTCACTCTGCGGCCTTAAAAAGTGTTTCTCCTCCACGGGAAGTGAATAAAATACCATTTGGAGGCATTTATAGTTCAATCAAAAACGCCTGTTTTTTTGGTGAAAGAGATAACCACCCCCCCCTTACGACATGCTTCAGAAACGAAAAAAATGGTCCATTTTCAAATGTTGCGTCTTTGAACGACAATTCACATTTGTACGTGGATAATCACTTTTAGAGATAAAATGAGATGTTTAAAGTGATTTTCATGCTTCCAGGGGCCTTAAACACGAGATTTGAGGAATGGGTAAAAGTGAATGAAAATGGCCAATTTACTCACTCTGCGGCCTTAAAAAGTGTTTCTCCTCCACGGGAAGTGAATAAAATACCATTTGGAGGCATTTATAGTTCAATCAAAAACGCCTGTTTTTTGGTGAAAGAGATAACCACCCCCCCTTACGACATGCTTCAGAAACGAAAAAAATGGTCCATTTTCAAATGTTGCGTCTTTGAACGACAATTCACATTTGTACGTGGATAATCACTTTTAGAGATAAAATTAGATGTTTAAAGTGATTTTCAAGCTTCCAGGGGCCCTAAACACAAGATTTGAGAAATGGGTAAAAGTGAATGAAAATGGCCAATTTACTCACTCTGAGGCCTTAAAAAGTGTTTCTCCTCCACGGGAAGTGAATAAAATAACATTTGGAGGCCTTTATTGTTCAATCAAAAACACCAGTTTTTTGGTGAAAGAGATAACCACCCCCCCTTATGACATGCTTCAGAAACGAAAAAAATGGTTCATTTTCAAATGTTGCGTCTTTGAACTACAATTCACATTTGTACGTGGATAATCACTTTTAGAGATAAAATTAGATGTTTAACCCCTTCAGTGCCCGCCCCTTTCCCCGCCCAGTGCCGGCCGTTGCATTAGCGGGCGGGGTCTATGACGAGCTGGACTCGTCATGGGCACAGCGCCACCACGGCCCATGACGAGTCCAGCTCGTCATGGGCACTGAAGGGGTTAAAGTGATTTTCAAGCTTCCAGGGGCCGTAAACACAAGATTTGAGGAATGGGTAAATGTGAATGAAAATGGCCAATTTATGCACTCTGAGGCCTTAAAAAGTTTTTCTCCACCCCAGCAAGTGAATTAAATAACATTTGTAGGCCTTTATTGTTCAATCAAAAACGCCCGAGTTTTTGATGAAAGAGATAACCACCCCCCCTTACGACATGCTTCAGAAACTAAAAAAATGGTCCGTTTTCAAAAGTTGCCTCTTTGAACTACAATTCACATTTGTACGTGGAAAATCACTTTTAAATATAAAATGAGATGTTTAAAGTGATTTTCATGCTTCCAGGGGCCTTAAACACAAGATTTGAGGAATGGGTAAAAGTGAATGAAAATGGCCAATTTACTCACTCTGAGGCCTTAAAAAGTGTTTCTCCTCCACGGGAAGTGAATAAAATAACATTTGGAGGCCTTTATTGTTCAATCAAAAACACCAGTTTTTTGGTGAAAGAGATAACCACCCCCCCTTACGTCATGCTTCAGAAACTAAAAAAATGGTCCGTTTTCAAATGTTGCCTCTTTGAACTACAATTCACAATTGTACGTGGAAAATCACTTTTAAAGATAAAATGAGATGTTTAAAGTGATTTTCATGCTTCCAGGGGCCTTAAACACGAGATTTGAGGAATGGGTAAAAGTGAATGAAAATGGCCAATTTACTCATTCTGAGGCCTTAAAAAGTGTTTCTCCTCCACGGGAAGTGAATTAAGTAATATTTGTAGGCCTTTATTGTTCAAGCGAAAACGCCCGATTTTTGACGAAAGAGATAACCACCCCCCCCTTACGACATGCTTCAGAAACTAAAAAAATGGTCCGTTTTCAAATGTTGCCTCTTTGAACTACAATTCACATTTGTACGTGGAAAATCACTTTTAAAGATAAAATGAGATGTTTAAAGTGATTTTCATGCTTCCAGGGGCCTTAAACACGAGATTTGAGGAATGGGTAAAAGTGAATGAAAATGGCCAATTTACTCACTCTGCGGCCTTAAAAAGTGTTTCTCCTCCACGGGAAGTGAATAAAATACCATTTGGAGGCATTTATAGTTCAATCAAAAACGCCTGTTTTTTGGTGAAAGAGATAACCACCCCCCCTTACGACATGCTTCAGAAACGAAAAAAATGGTCCATTTTCAAATGTTGCGATTTTGAACGACAATTCACATTTGTACGTGGATAATCACTTTTAGAGATAAAATTAGATGTTTAAAGTGATTTTCAAGCTTCCAGGGGCCCTAAACACAAGATTTGAGAAATGGGTAAAAGTGAATGAAAATGGCCAATTTACTCACTCTGAGGCCTTAAAATGTGTTTCTCCTCAACGGGAAGTGAATAAAATAACATTTGGAGGCCTTTATTGTTCAATCAAAAACGCCAGTTTTTTGGTGAAAGAGTTAACCACCCCCCCTTAGGACATGCTTCAGAAACGAAAAAAATGGTTCATTTTTAAATGTTGCGTCTTTGAACTACAATTCAGATTTGTACGTGGATAATCACTTTTAAAGATAAAATGAGATGTTTAAAGTGATTTTCATGCTTCCAGGGGCCTTAAACACAAGATTTGAGGAATGGTAAAAGTGAATGAAAATGGCCAATTTACTCATCATGAGGCCTTAAAAAGTGTTTCTCCTCCACGGGAAGTGAATTAAGTAATATTTGTAGGCCTTTATTGTTCAAGCGAAAACGCCCGATTTTTGACGAAAGAGATAACCCCCCCTTACGACATGCTTCAGAAACTAAAAAAATGGTCCGTTTTCAAATGTTGCCTCTTTGAACTACAATTCACATTTGTACGTGGAAAATCACTTTTAAAGATAAAATGAGATGTTTAAAGTGATTTTCATGCTTCCAGGGGCCTTAACCCCTTCAGCGCTGCGCGGATTCCCGCGCAGTGCTGAAGGATCTGAGCGCGGACGGGGCCATGACGGAACGGTTCCGTCATAAGCACAGCCCAACCGACGTGCATGACGGAACCGTTCCGTCACAAGCGTCGAAGGGGTTAAACATGAGATTGGAGGAATGGGTAAAAGTGAATGAAAATGGCCAATTTACTCACTCTGCGGCCTTAAAAAGTGTTTCTCCTCCACGGGAAGTGAATAAAATACCATTTGGAGGCATTTATAGTTCAATCAAAAATGCCTGTTTTTTTGGTGAAAGAGATAACCACCCCCCCTTACGACATGCTTCAGAAACGAAAAAAATGGTCCATTTTCAAATGTTGCGTCTTTGAACGACAATTCACATTTGTACGTGGATAATCACTTTTAGAGATAAAATTAGATGTTTAAAGTGATTTTCAAGCTTCCAGGGGCCCTAAACACAAGATTTGAGAAATGGGTAAAAGTGAATGAAAATGGCCAATTTACTCACTCTGAGGCCTTAAAAAGTGTTTCTCCTCCACGGGAAGTGAATAAAATAACATTTGGAGGCCTTTATTGTTCAATCAAAAACACCAGTTTTTTGGTGAAAGAGATAACCACCCCCCCTTACGACACGCTTCAGAAACTAAAAAAATGGTCCGTTTTCAAATGCTGCCTCTTTGAACTACAATTCACATTTGTACGTGGAAAATCACTTTTAAAGATAAAATGAGATGTTTAAAGTGATTTTCATGCTTCCAGGGGCCTTAAACACAAGATTTGAGGAATGGGTAAAAGTGAATGAAAATGGCCAATTTACTCATTCTGAGGCCTTAAAAAGTGTTTCTCCTCCACGGGAAGTGAATTAAGTAATATTTGTAGGCCTTTATTGTTCAAGCGAAAACTCCTGATTTTTGGCGAAAGAGATAACCACCCCCCCTTACGACATGCTTCAGAAACTAAAAAAATGGTCCGTTTTCAAATGTTGCGTCTTTGACCGACAATTCACATTTGTACGTGGAAAATCACGTTTAAAGATAAAATGAGATGTTTAAAGTGATTTTCATGCTTCCAGGGGCCTTAAACACGAGATTTGAGGAATGGGTAAAAGTGAATGAAAATGGCCAATTTACTCACTCTGCGGCCTTAAAAAGTGTTTCTCCTCCACGGGAAGTGAATTAAATAACATTTGTAGGCCTTTATTGTTAAAGCAAAAACGCCCGATTTTTGACGAAAGAGATAACCACCCCCCCTTACGACATGCTTCAGAAACTAAAAAAATGGTCCGTTTTCAAATGTTGCCTCTTTGAACTACAATTCACATTTGTACGTGGAAAATCACTTTTAAAGATAAAATGAGATGTTTAAAGTGATTTTCATGCTTCCAGGGGCCTTAAACACGAGATTTGAGGAATGGGTAAAAGTGAATGAAAATGGCCAATTTACTCACTCTGAGGCCTTAAAATGTGTTTCTCCTCCACGGGAAGTGAATAAAATAACATTTGGAGGCCTTTATTGTTCAATCAAAAACGCCAGTTTTTTGGTGAAAGAGTTAACCACCCCCCCTTAGGACATGCTTCAGAAACGAAAAAAATGGTTCATTTTCAAATGTTGCGTCTTTGAACTACAATTCAGATTTGTACGTGGATAATCACTTTTAGAGATAAAATTAGATGTTTAAAGTGATTTTCAAGCTTCCAGGGGCCGTAAACACAAGATTTGAGGAATGGGTAAATGTGAATGAAAATGGCCAATTTATGCACTCTGAGGCCTTAAAAAGTTTTTCTCCACCCCAGCAAGTGAATTAAATAACATTTGTAGGCCTTTATTGTTCAATCAAAAACGCCCGAGTTTTTGATGAAAGAGATAACCAGCCCCCCTTACGACATGCTTCAGAAACTAAAAAAATGGTCAGTTTTCAAAAGTTGCCTCTTTGAACTACAATTCACATTTGTACGTGGAAAATCACTTTTAAAGATAAAATGAGATGTTTAAAGTGATTTTCATGCTTCCAGGGGCCTTAAACACAAGATTTGAGGAATGGGTAAAAGTGAATGAAAATGGCCAATTTACTCATTCTGAGGCCTTAAAAAGTGTTTCTCCTCCACGGGAAGTGAATTAAGTAATATTTGTAGGCCTTTATTGTTCAAGCGAAAACGCCCGATTTTTGACGAAAGAGATAACCCCCCCTTACGACATGCTTCAGAAACTAAAAAAATGGTCCGTTTTCAAATGTTGCCTCTTTGAACTACAATTCACATTTGTACGTGGAAAATCACTTTTAAAGATAAAATGAGATGTTTAAAGTGATTTTCATGCTTCCAGGGGCCTTAACCCCTTCAGCGCTGCGCGGATTCCCGCACAGTGCTGAAGGATCTGAGCGCGGGCGGGGCCATGACGGAACGGTTCCGTCATAAGCACAGCCCAACCGACGTGCATGACGGAACCGTTCCGTCACAAGCGTCGAAGGGGTTAAACACGAGATTGGAGGAATGGGTAAAAGTGAATGAAAATGGCCAATTTACTCACTCTGCGGCCTTAAAAAGTGTTTCTCCTCCACGGGAAGTGAATAAAATACCATTTGGAGGCATTTATAGTTCAATCAAAAACGCCTGTTTTTTGGTGAAAGAGATAACCACCCCCCCTTACGACATGCTTCAGAAATGAAAAAAATGTCCATTTTCAAATGTTGCGTCTTTGAACGACAATTCACATTTGTACGTGGAAAATCACGTTTAAAGATAAAATGAGATGTTTAAAGTGATTTTCATGCTTCCAGGGGCCCTAAACACAAGATTTGAGAAATGGGTAAAAGTGAATGAAAATGGCCAATTTACTCACTCCTAGGCCTTAAAATGTGTTTCTCCTCCACGGGAAGTGAATAAAATAACATTTGGAGGCCTTTAATGTTCAATCAAAAACGCCAGTTTTTTGGTGAAAGAGTTAACCACCCCCCCTTACGACATGCTTCAGAAACGAAAAAAATGGTTCATTTTCAAATGTTGCGTCTTTGAACTACAATTCAGATTTGTACGTGGATAATCACTTTTAGAGATAAAATTAGATGTTTAAAGTGATTTTCAAGCTTCCAGGGGCCGTAAACACAAGATTTGAGGAATGGGTAAATGTGAATGAAAATGGCCAATTTATGCACTCTGAGGCCTTAAAAAGTTTTTCTCCACCCCAGCAAGTGAATTAAATAACATTTGTAGGCCTTTATTGTTCAATCAAAAACGTCCGAGTTTTTGATGAAAGAGATAACCACCCCCCCTTACGACATGCTTCAGAAACTAAAAAAATGGTCCGTTTTCAAATGTTGCCTCTTTGAACTACAATTCACATTTGTACGTGGAAAATCACTTTTAAAGATAAAATGAGATGTTTAAAGTGATTTTCATGCTTCCAGGGGCCTTAAACACGAGATTTGAGGAATGGGTAAAAGTGAATGAAAATGGCCAATTTACTCACTCTGCGGCCTTAAAAAGTGTTTCTCCTCCACGGGAAGTGAATAAAATACCATTTGGAGGCATTTATAGTTCAATCAAAAACGCCTGTTTTTTGGTGAAAGAGATAACCACCCCCCCTTACGACATGCTTCAGAAACTAAAAAAATGGTCCGTTTTCAAATGTTGCCTCTTTGAACTACAATTCACATTTGTACGTGGAAAATCACTTTTAAAGATAAAATGAGATGTTTAAAGTGATTTTCATGCTTCCAGGGGCCTTAAACACGAGATTTGAGGAATGGGTAAAAGTGAATGAAAATGGCCAATTTACTCACTCTGCGGCCTTAAAAAGTGTTTCTCCTCCACGGGAAGTGAATAAAATACCATTTGGAGGCATTTATAGTTCAATCAAAAACGCCTGTTTTTTGGTGAAAGAGATAACCACCCCCCCTTACGACATGCTTCAGAAACGAAAAAAATGGTCCATTTTCAAATGTTGCGTCTTTGAACGACAATTCACATTTGTACGTGGATAATCACTTTTAGAGATAAAATTAGATGTTTAAAGTGATTTTCAAGCTTCCAGGGGCCCTAAACACAAGATTTGAGAAATGGGTAAAAGTGAATGAAAATGGCCAATTTACTCACTCTGAGGCCTTAAAACGTGTTTCTCCTCCACGGGAAGTGAATAAAATAACATTTGGAGGCCTTTAATGTTCAATCAAAAACGCCAGTTTTTTGGTGAAAGAGTTAACCACCCCCCCTTACGACATGCTTCAGAAACGAAAAAAATGGTTCATTTTCAAATGTTGCGTCTTTGAACTACAATTCAGATTTGTACGTGGATAATCACTTTTAGAGATAAAATTAGATGTTTAAAGTGATTTTCAAGCTTCCAGGGGCCGTAAACACAAGATTTGAGGAATGGGTAAATGTGAATAAAAATGGCCAATTTATGCACTTTGAGGCATTAAAAAGTTTTTCTCCACCCCAGCAAGTGAATTAAATAACAGTTGTAGGCCTTTATTGTTCAATCAAAAACGCCCGAGTTTTTGATGAAAGAGATAACCACCCCCCTTACGACATGCTTCAGAAACTAAAAAAATGGTCCGTTTTCAAAAGTTGCCTCTTTGAACTACAATTCACATTTGTACGTGGAAAATCACTTTTAAAGATAAAATGAGATGTTTAAAGTGATTTTCATGCTTCCAGGGTCCTTAAACACAAGATTTGAGGAATGGGTAAAAGTGAATGAAAATGGCCAATTTACTCACTCTGCGGCCTTAAAAAGTGTTTCTCCTCCACGGGAAGTGAATAAAATACCATTTGGAGGCATTTATAGTTCAATCAAAAACGCCTGTTTTTTGGTGAAAGAGATAACCACCCCCCCTTACGACATGCTTCAGAAACGAAAAAAATGGTCCATTTTCAAATGTTGCGTCTTTGAACGACAATTCACATTTGTACGTGGATAATCACTTTTAGAGATAAAATTAGATGTTTAAAGTGATTTTCAAGCTTCCAGGGGCCCTAAACACAAGATTTGAGAAATGGGTAAAAGTGAATGAAAATGGCCAATTTACTCACTCTGAGGCCTTAAAAAGTGTTTCTCCTCCACGGGAAGTGAATAAAATAACATTTGGAGGCCTTTATTGTTCAATCAAAAACACCAATTTTTTGGTGAAAGAGATAACCACCCCCCCTTACGACATGCTTCAGAAACGAAAAAAATGGTTCATTTTCAAATGTTGCGTCTTTGAACTACAATTCACATTTGTACGTGGATAATCACTTTTAGAGATAAAATTAGATGTTTAACCCCTTCAGTGCCCGCCCCTTTCCCCGCCCAGTGCCGGCCGTTGCATTAGCGGGCGGGGTCTATGACGAGCTGGACTCGTCATGGGCACAGCGCCACCGCGGCCCATGACGAGTCCAGCTCGTCATGGGCACTGAAGGGGTTAAAGTGATTTTCAAGCTTCCAGGGGCCGTAAACACAAGATTTGAGGAATGGGTAAATGTGAATGAAAATGGCCAATTTATGCACTCTGAGGCCTTAAAAAGTTTTTCTCCACCCCAGCAAGTGAATTAAATAACATTTGTAGGCCTTTATTGTTCAATCAAAAACGCCCGAGTTTTTGATGAAAGAGATAACCACCCCCCCTTACGACATGCTTCAGAAACTAAAAAAATGGTCCGTTTTCAAAAGTTGTCTCTTTGAACTACAATTCACATTTGTACGTGGAAAATCACTTTTAAATATAAAATGAGATGTTTAAAGTGATTTTCATGCTTCCAGGGGCCTTAAACACAAGATTTGAGGAATGGGTAAAAGTGAATGAAAATGGCCAATTTACTCACTCTGAGGCCTTAAAAAGTGTTTCTCCTCCACGGGAAGTGAATAAAATAACATTTGGAGGCCTTTATTGTTCAATCAAAAACACCAGTTTTTTGGTGAAAGAGATAACCACCCCCCCTTACGTCATGCTTCAGAAACTAAAAAAATGGTCCGTTTTCAAATGTTGCCTCTTTGAACTACAATTCACAATTGTATGTGGAAAATCACTTTTAAAGATAAAATGAGATGTTTAAAGTGATTTTCATGCTTCCAGGGGCCTTAAACACGAGATTTGAGGAATGGGTAAAAGTGAATGAAAATGGCCAATTTACTCATTCTGAGGCCTTAAAAAGTGTTTCTCCTCCACGGGAAGTGAATTAAGTAATATTTGTAGGCCTGTATTGTTCAAGCGTAAACGCCCGATTTTTGACGAAAGAGATAACCACCCCCCCTTACGACATGCTTCAGAAACGAAAAAAATGGTCCATTTTCAAATGTTGCGATTTTGAACGACAATTCACATTTGTACGTGGATAATCACTTTTAGAGATAAAATTAGATGTTTAAAGTGATTTTCAAGCTTCCAGGGGCCCTAAACACAAGATTTGAGAAATGGGTAAAAGTGAATGAAAATGGCCAATTTACTCACTCTGAGGCCTTAAAAAGTGTTTCTCCTCCACGGGAAGTGAATTAAATAACATTTGTAGGCCTTTATTGTTCAATCAAAAACGCCCGAGTTTTTGATGAAAGAGATAACCACCCCCCCTTACGACATGCTTCAGAAACTAAAAAAATGGTCCGTTTTCAAAAGTTGTCTCTTTGAACTACAATTCACATTTGTACGTGGAAAATCACTTTTAAATATAAAATGAGATGTTTAAAGTGATTTTCATGCTTCCAGGGGCCTTAAACACAAGATTTGAGGAATGGGTAAAAGTGAATGAAAATGGCCAATTTACTCACTCTGAGGCCTTAAAAAGTGTTTCTCCTCCACGGGAAGTGAATAAAATAACATTTGGAGGCCTTTATTGTTCAATCAAAAACACCAGTTTTTTGGTGAAAGAGATAACCACCCCCCCTTACGTCATGCTTCAGAAACTAAAAAAATGGTCCGTTTTCAAATGTTGCCTCTTTGAACTACAATTCACAATTGTATGTGGAAAATCACTTTTAAAGATAAAATGAGATGTTTAAAGTGATTTTCATGCTTCCAGGGGCCTTAAACACGAGATTTGAGGAATGGGTAAAAGTGAATGAAAATGGCCAATTTACTCATTCTGAGGCCTTAAAAAGTGTTTCTCCTCCACGGGAAGTGAATTAAGTAATATTTGTAGGCCTGTATTGTTCAAGCGTAAACGCCCGATTTTTGACGAAAGAGATAACCACCCCCCCTTACGACATGCTTCAGAAACGAAAAAAATGGTCCATTTTTAAATGTTGCGATTTTGAACGACAATTCACATTTGTACGTGGATAATCACTTTTAGAGATAAAATTAGATGTTTAAAGTGATTTTCAAGCTTCCAAGGGCCCTAAACACAAGATTTGAGAAATGGGTAAAAGTGAATGAAAATGGCCAATTTACTCACTCTGAGGCCTTAAAAAGTGTTTCTCCTCCACGGGAAGTGAATAAAATAACATTTGGAGGCCTTTATTGTTCAATCAAAAACACCAGTTTTTTGGTGAAAGAGATAACCACCCCCCCCTTACGACATGCTTCAGAAATGAAAAAAATGGTCCGTTTTCAAAAGTTGCCTCTTTGAACTACAATTCACATTTGTACGTGGAAAATCACTTTTAAAGATAAAATGAGATGTTTAAAGTGATTTTCATGCTTCCAGGGGCCTTAAACACAAGATTTGAGGAATGGGTAAAAGTGAATGAAAATGGCCAATTTACTCATTCTGAGGCCTTAAAAAGTGTATCTCCTCCACGGGAAGTGAATTAAGTAATATTTGTAGGCCTTTATTGTTCAAGCGAAAACGCCCAATTTTTGACGAAAGAGATAACCACCCCCCCTTACGACATGCTTCAGAAACTAAAAAAATGGTCCGTTTTCAAATGTTGCCTCTTTGAACTACAATTCACATTCGTACGTGGAAAATCACTTTTAAAGATAAAATGAGATATTTAAAGTGATTTTCATGCTTCCAGGGGCCTTAAACATGAGATTTGAGGAATGGGTAAAAGTGAATGAAAATGGCCAATTTACTCACTCTGCGGCCTTAAAAAGTGTTTCTCCTCCACGGGAAGTGAATAAAATACCATTTGGAGGCATTTATAGTTCAATCAAAAATGCCTGTTTTTTTGGTGAAAGAGATAACCACCCCCCCCTTACGACATGCTTCAGAAATGAAAAAAATGGTCCATTTTCAAATGTTGCGTCTTTGAACGACAATTCACATTTGTACGTGGAAAATCACGTTTAAAGATAAAATGAGATGTTTAAAGTGATTTTCATGCTTCCAGGGGCCTTAAACACGAGATTTGAGGAATGGGTAAAAGTGAATGAAAATGGCCAATTTACTCACTCTGCGGCCTTAAAAAGTGTTTCTCCTCCACGGGAAGTGAATAAAATACCATTTGGAGGCATTTATAGTTCAATCAAAAACGCCTGTTTTTTGGTGAAAGAGATAACCACCCCTCCTTACGACATGCTTCAGAAACGAAAAAAATGGTCCATTTTCAAATGTTGCGTCTTTGAACGACAATTCACATTTGTACGTGGATAATCACTTTTAGAGATAAAATTAGATGTTTAAAGTGATTTTCAAGCTTCCAGGGGCCCTAAACACAAGATTTGAGAAATGGGTAAAAGTGAATGAAAATGGCCAATTTACTCACTCTCAGGCCTTAAAAAGTGTTTCTCCTCCACGGGAAGTAAATAAAATAACATTTGGAGGCCTTTATTGTTCAATCAAAAACACCAGTTTTTTGGTGAAAGAGATAACCACCCCCCCTTACGACATGCTTCAGAAACTAAAAAAATGGTCCGTTTTCAAATGCTGCCTCTTTGAACTACAATTCACATTTGTACGTGGAAAATCACTTTTAAAGATAAAATGAGATGTTTAAAGTGATTTTCATGCTTCCAGGGGCCTTAAACACAAGATTTGAGGAATGGGTAAAAGTGAATGAAAATGGCCAATTTACTCATTCTGAGGCCTTAAAAAGTGTTTCTCCTCCACGGGAAGTGAATTAAGTAATATTTGTAGGCCTTTATTGTTCAAGCGAAAACTCCTGATTTTTGGCGAAAGAGATAACCACCCCCCCTTACGACATGCTTCAGAAACTAAAAAAATGGTCCGTTTTCAAATGTTGGGTCTTTGACCGACAATTCACATTTGTACGTGGAAAATCACGTTTAAAGATAAAATGAGATGTTTAAAGTGATTTTCATGCTTCCAGGGGCCTTAAACACGAGATTTGAGGAATGGGTAAAAGTGAATGAAAATGGCCAATTTACTCACTCTGCGGCCTTAAAAAGTGTTTCTCCTCCACGGGAAGTGAATTAAATAACATTTGTAGGCCTTTATTGTTAAAGCAAAAACGCCCGATTTTTGACGAAAGAGATAACCACCCCCCCTTACGACATGCTTCAGAAACTAAAAAAATGGTCCGTTTTCAAATGTTGCCTCTTTGAACTACAATTCACATTTGTACGTGGAAAATCACTTTTAAAGATAAAATGAGATGTTTAAAGTGATTTTCATGCTTCCAGGGGCCTTAAACACGAGATTTGAGGAATGGGTAAAAGTGAATGAAAATGGCCAATTTACTCACTCTGCGGCCTTAAAAAGTGTTTCTCTTCCACGGGAAGTGAATTAAATAACATTTGTAGGCATTTATAGTTCAATCAAAAACGCCTGTTTTTTGGTGAAAGAGATAACCACCCCCCCTTACGACATGCTTCAGAAACGAAAAAAATGGTCCATTTTCAAATGTTGCGTCTTTGAATTACAATTCACATTTGTACGTGGATAATCACTTTTAGAGATAAAATTAGATGTTTAAAGTGATTTTCAAGCTTCCAGGGGCCGTAAACACAAGATTTGAGGAATGGGTAAATGTGAATGAAAATGGCCAATTTATGCACTCTGAGGCCTTAAAAAGTTTTTCTCCACCCCAGCAAGTGAATTAAATAACATTTGTAGGCCTTTATTGTTCAATCAAAAACGCCCGAGTTTTTGATGAAAGAGATAACCACCCCCCCTTACGACATGCTTCAGAAACTAAAAAAATGGTCCGTTTTCAAAAGTTGCCTCTTTGAACTACAATTCACATTTGTACGTGGAAAATCACTTTTAAAGATAAAATGAGATGTTTAAAGTGATTTTCATGCTTCCAGGGGCCTTAAACACAAGATTTGAGGAATGGGTAAAAGTGAATGAAAATGGCCAATTTACTCATTCTGAGGCCTTAAAAAGTGTTTCTCCTCCACGGGAAGTGAATTAAGTAATATTTGTAGGCCTTTATTGTTCAAGCGAAAACGCCCGATTTTTGACGAAAGAGATAACCCCCCCTTACGACATGCTTCAGAAACTAAAAAAATGGTCCGTTTTCAAATGTTGCCTCTTTGAACTACAATTCACATTTGTACGTGGAAAATCACTTTTAAAGATAAAATGAGATGTTTAAAGTGATTTTCATGCTTCCAGGGGCCTTAACCCCTTCAGCGCTGCGCGGATTCCCGCACAGTGCTGAAGGATCTGAGCACGGGCGGGGCCATGACGGAACGGTTCCGTCATAAGCACAGCCCAACCGACGTGCATGACGGAACCGTTCCGTCACAAGCGTCGAAGGGGTTAAACACGAGATTGGAGGAATGGGTAAAAGTGAATGAAAATGGCCAATTTACTCACTCTGCGGCCTTAAAAAGTGTTTCTCCTCCACGGGAAGTGAATAAAATACCATTTGGAGGCATTTATAGTTCAATCAAAAACGCCTGTTTTTTGATGAAAGAGATAACCACCCCCCCTTACGACATGCTTCAGAAACTAAAAAAATGGTCCGTTCTCAAAAGTTGCCTCTTTGAACTACAATTCACATTTGTACGTGGAAAATCACTTTGAAAGATAAAATGAGATGTTTAAAGTGATTTTCATGCTTCCAGGGGCCTTAAACACAAGATTTGAGGAATGGGTAAAAGTGAATGAAAATGGCCAATTTACTTATTCTGAGGCCTTAAAAAGTGTTTCTCCTCCACGGGAAGTGAATTAAGTAATATTTGTAGGCCTTTATTGTTCAAGCGAAAACGCCCGATTTTTGACGAAAGAGATAACCACCCCCCCTTACGACATGCTTCAGAAACTAAAAAAATGGTCCGTTTTCAAATGTTGCCTCTTTGAACTACAATTCACATTTGTACGTGGAAAATCACTTTTAAAGATAAAATGAGATGTTTAAAGTGATTTTCATGCTTCCAGGGGCCTTAAACACGAGAATTGAGGAATGGGTAAAAGTGAATGAAAATGGCCAATTTACTCACTCTGCGGCCTTAAAAAGTGTTTCTCCTCCACGGGAAGTGAATAAAATACCATTTGGAGGCATTTATAGTTCAATCAAAAACGCCTGTTTTTTTGGTGAAAGAGATAACCACCCCCCCCTTACGACATGCTTCAGAAATGAAAAAAATGGTCCATTTTCAAATGTTGCGTCTTTGAACGACAATTCACATTTGTACGTGGAAAATCACGTTTAAAGATAAAATGAGATGTTTAAAGTGATTTTCATGCTTCCAGGGGCCTTAAACACGAGATTTGAGGAATGGGTAAAAGTGAATGAAAATGGCCAATTTACTCACTCTGAGGCCTTAAAAAGTGTTTCTCCTCCACGGGAAGTGAATAAAATAACATTTGGAGGCCTTTATTGTTCAATCAAAAACACCAGTTTTTTGGTGAAAGAGATAACCACCCCCCCTTACGACATGCTTCAGAAACGAAAAAAATGGTTCATTTTCAAATGTTGCGTCTTTGAACTACAATTCTCATTTGTACGTGGATAATCACTTTTAGAGATAAAATTAGATGTTTAAAGTGATTTTCAAGCTTCCAGGGGCCGTAAACACAAGATTTGAGGAATGGGTAAATGTGAATGAAAATGGCCAATTTATGCACTCTGAGGCCTTAAAAAGTTTTTCTCCACCCCAGCAAGTGAATTAAATAACATTTGTAGGCCTTTATTGTTCAATCAAAAACGTCCGAGTTTTTGATGAAAGAGATAACCACCCCCCCTACGACATGCTTCAGAAACTAAAAAAATGGTCCATTTTCAAATGTTGCCTCTTTGAACTACAATTCACATTTGTACGTGGAAAATCACTTTTAAAGATAAAATGAGATGTTTAAAGTGATTTTCATGCTTCCAGGGGCCTTAAACACAAGATTTGAGGAATGGGTAAAAGTGAATGAAAATGGCCAATTTACTCACTCTGCGGCCTTAAAAACTGTTTCTCCTCCACAGGAAGTGAATAAAATACCATTTGGAGGCATTTATAGTTCAATCAAAAACGCCTGTTTTTTAGTGAAAGAGATAACCACCCCCCCTTACGACATGCTTCAGAAATGAAAAAAATGTCCATTTTTAAATGTTGCGTCTTTGAACGACAATTCACATTTGTACGTGAAAAATCACGTTTAAAGATAAAATGAGATGTTTAAAGTGATTTTCATGCTTCCAGGGGCCTTAAACACGAGATTTGAGAAATGGGTAAAAGTGAATGAAAATGGCCAATTTACTCACTCTGCGGCCTTAAAAAGTGTTTCTCCTCCACAGGAAGTGAATAAAATACCATTTGGAGGCATTTATAGTTCAATCAAAAACGCCTGTTTTTTAGTGAAAGAGATAACCACCCCCCCTTACGACATGCTTCAGAAATGAAAAAAATGTCCATTTTCAAATGTTGCGTCTTTGAACGACAATTCACATTTGTACGTGGAAAATCACTTTTAGAGATAAAATTAGATGTTTAAAGTGATTTTCAAGCTTCCAGGGGCCCTAAACACAAGATTTGAGAAATGGGTAAAAGTGAATGAAAATGGCCAATTTACTCACTCTGAGGCCTTAAAATGTGTTTCTCCTCCACGGGAAGTGAATAAAATAACATTTGGAGGCCTTTATTGTTCAATCAAAAACGCCAGTTTTTTGGTGAAAGAGTTAACCACCCCCCCTTACGACATGCTTCAGAAACAAAAAAAATGGTTCATTTTCAAATGTTGCGTCTTTGAACTACAATTCAGATTTGTACGTGGATAATCACTTTTAGAGATAAAATTAGATGTTTAAAGTGATTTTCAAGCTTCCAGGGGCCGTAAACACAAGATTTGAGGAATGGGTAAATGTGAATGAAAATGGCCAATTTATGCACTCTGAGGCCTTAAAAAGTTTTTCTCCACCGCAGCAAGTGAATTAAATAACATTTGTAGGCCTTTATTGTTCAATCAAAAACGTTCGAGTTTTTGATGAAAGAGATAACCACCCCCCCTTAGGACATGCTTCAGAAACTAAAAAAATGGTCCGTTTTCAAAAGTTGCCTCTTTGAACTACAATTCACATTTGTACGTGGAAAATCACTTTGAAAGATAAAATGAGATGTTTAAAGTGATTTTCATGCTTCCAGGGGCCTTAAACACAAGATTTGAGGAATGGGTAAAAGTGAATGAAAATGGCCAATTTACTCATTCTGAGGCCTTAAAAAGTGTTTCTCCTCCACGGGAAGTGAATTAAGTAATATTTGTAGGCCTTCATTGTTCAAGCGAAAACGCCCAATTTTTGACGAAAGAGATAACCACCCCCCCTTACGACATGCTTCAGAAACTAAAAAAATGGTCCGTTTTCAAATGTTGCCTCTTTGAACTACAATTCACATTTGTACGTGGAAAATCACTTTTAAAGATAAAATGAGATGTTTAAAGTGATTTTCATGCTTCCAGGGGCCTTAAACACGAGATTTGAGGAATGGGTAAAAGTGAATGAAAATGGCCAATTTACTCACTCTGCGGCCTTAAAAAGTGTTTCTCCTCCACGGGAAGTGAATAAAATACCATTTGGAGGCATTTATAGTTCAATCAAAAACGCCTTGTTTTTTTGGTGAAAGAGATAACCACCCCCCCCTTACGACATGCTTCAGAAATGAAAAAAATGGTCCATTTTCAAATGTTGCGTCTTTGAATGACAATTCACATTTGTACGTGGAAAATCACGTTTAAAGATAAAATGAGATGTTTAAAGTGATTTTCATGCTTCCAGGGGCCTTAAACACGAGATTTGAGGAATGGGTAAAAGTGAATGAAAATGGCCAATTTACTCACTCTGCGGCCTTAAAAAGTGTTTCTCCTCAAAGGGAAGTGAATAAAATACCATTTGGAGGCATTTATAGTTCAATCAAAAACGCCTGTTTTTTGGTGAAAGAGATAACCACCCCCCCTTACGACATGCTTCAGAAACGAAAAAAATGGTCCATTTTCAAATGTTGCGTCTTTGAACGACAATTCAGATTTGTACGTGGATAATCACTTTTAGAGATAAAATTAGATGTTTAAAGTGATTTTCAAGCTTCCAGGGGCCCTAAACACAAGATTTGAGAAATGGGTAAAAGTGAATGAAAATGGCCAATTTACTCACTCTGAGGCTTTAAAAGGTGTTTCTCCTCCACGGGAAGTGAATAAAATAACATTTGGAGGCCTTTATTGTTCAATCAAAAACACCAGTTTTTTGGTGAAAGAGATAACCACCCCCCCTTACGACATGCTTCAGAAACGAAAAAAATGGTTCATTTTCAAATGTTGCGTCTTTGAACTACAATTCACATTTGTACGTGGATAATCACTTTTAGAGATAAAATTAGATGTTTAAAGTGATTTTCAAGCTTCCAGGGGCCGTAAACACAAGATTTGAGGAATGGGTAAATGTGAATGAAAATGGCCAATTTATGCACTCTGAGGCCTTAAAAAGTTTTTCTCCACCCCAGCAAGTGAATTAAATAACATTTGTAGGCCTTTATTGTTCAATCAAAAACGTCCGAGTTTTTGATGAAAGAGATAACCACCCCCCCTTACGACATGCTTCAGAAACTAAAAAAATGGTCCGTTTTCAAATGTTGCCTCTTTGAACTACAATTCACATTTGTACGTGGAAAATCACTTTTAAAGATAAAATGAGATGTTTAAAGTGATTTTCATGCTTCCAGGGGCCTTAAACACAAGATTTGAGGAATGGGTAAAAGTGAATGAAAATGGCCAATTTACTCATTCTGAGGCCTTGAAAAGTGTTTCTCCTCCACGGGAAGTGAATTAAGTAATATTTGTAGGCCTTTATTGTTCAAGCGAAAACTCCTGATTTTTGGCGAAAGAGATAACCACCCCCCCTTACGACATGCTTCAGAAACTAAAAAAATGGTCAGTTTTCAAAGGTTGCCTCTTTGAACTACAATTCACAATTGTACGTGGAAAATCACTTTTAAAGATAAAATGAGAAGTTTAAATGGATTTTCATGCTTCCAGGGGCCTTAAACACGAGATTTGAGGAATGGGTAAAAGTGAATGAAAATGGCCAATTTACTCACTCTGCGGCCTTAAAAAGTGTTTCTCCTCCACGGGAAGTGAATTAAATAACATTTGTAGGCCTTTATTGTTAAAGCAAAAACGCCCGATTTTTGACGAAAGAGATAACCACCCCCCCTTACGACATGCTTCAGAAACTAAAAAAAGGTCCATTTTCAAATGTTGCCTCTTTGAACCTCAATTCACAGTTGTATGTGGAAAATCACTTTTAAAGATAAAATGAGATGTTTAAAGTGATTTTCATGCTTCCAGGGGCCTTAAACACGAGATTTGAGGAATGGGTAAAAGTGAATGAAAATGGCCAATTTACTCACTCTGAGGCCTTAAAATGTGTTTCTCCTCCACGGGAAGTGAATAAAATAACATTTGGAGGCCTTTATTGTTCAATCAAAAACGCCAGTTTTTTGGTGAAAGAGTTAACCACCCCCCCTTACGACATGCTTCAGAAACTAAAAAAATGGTCCGTTTTCAAAAGTTGCCTCTTTGAACTACAATTCACATTTGTACGTGGAAAATCACTTTTAAAGATAAAATGAGATGTTTAAAGTGATTTTCATGCTTCCAGGGGCCTTAAACACAAGATTTGAGGAATGGGTAAAAGTGAATGAAAATGGCCAATTTACTCATTCTGAGGCCTTAAAAAGTGTTTCTCCTCCACGGGAAGTGAATTAACTAATATTTGTAGGCCTTTATTGTTCAAGCGAAAACGCCCGATTTTTGACGAAAGAGATAACCACCCCCCCTTACGACATGCTTCAAAAACTAAAAAAATGGTCCGTTTTCAAATGTTGCCTCTTTGAACTACAATTCACATTTGTACGTGGAAAATCACTTTTAAAGATAAAATGAGATGTTTAAAGTGATTTTCATGCTTCCAGGGGCCTTAAACACGAGATTTGAGGAATGGGTAAAAGTGAATGAAAATGGCCAATTTACTCACTCTGCGGCCTTAAAAAGTGTTTCTCCTCCACGGGAAGTGAATAAAATACCATTTGGAGGCATTTATAGTTCAATCAAAAACGCCTGTTTTTTGGTGAAAGAGATAACCACCCCCCTTACGACATGCTTCAGAAATGAAAAAATTGGTCCATTTTCAAATGTTGCGTCTTTGAACGACAATTCAAATTTGTACCTGGAAAATCACGTTTAAAGATAAAATGAGATGTTTAAAGTGATTTTCATGCTTCAAGGGGCCTTAAACACGAGATTTGAGGAATGGGTAAAAGTGAATGAAAATGGCCAATTTACTCACTCTGCGGCCTTAAAAAGTGTTTCTCCTCCACAGGAAGTGAATAAAATACCATTTGGAGGCATTTATAGTTCATTCAAAAACGCCTGTTTTTTAGTGAAAGAGATAACCAACCCCCCTTACGACATACTTCAGAAATGAAAAAAATGGTCCATTTTCAAATTTTGCGTCTTTGAACGACAATTCACATTTGTACGTGGAAAATCACGTTTAAAGATAAAATGAGATGTTTAAAGTGATTTTCATGCTTCCAGGGGCCTTAAACACGAGATTTGAGGAATGGGTAAAAGTGAATGAAAATGGCCAATTTACTCACTCTGCGGCCTTAAAAAGTGTTTCTCCTCCACGGGAAGTGAATAAAATACCATTTGGAGGCATTTATAGTTCAATCAAAAACGCCTGTTTTTTGGTGAAAGAGATAACCACCCCCCCTTACGACATGCTTCAGAAATGAAAAAAATGGTCCATTTTCAAATGTTGCGTCTTTGAACGACAATTCACATTTGTACCTGGAAAATCACGTTTAAAGATAAAATGAGATGTTTAAAGTGATTTTCATGCTTCAAGGGGCCTTAAACACGAGATTTGAGGAATGGGTAAAAGTGAATGAAAATGGCCAATTTACTCACTCTGCGGCCTTAAAAAGTGTTTCTCCTCCACAGGAAGTGAATAAAATACCATTTGGAGGCATTTATAGTTCATTCAAAAACGCCTGTTTTTTAGTGAAAGAGATAACCAACCCCCCTTACGACATACTTCAGAAATGAAAAAAATGTCCATTTTCAAATGTTGCGTCTTTGAACGACAATTCACATTTGTACGTGGAAAATCCCGTTTAAAGATAAAATGAGATGTTTAAAGTGATTTTCATGCTTCCAGGGGCCTTAAACACGAGATTTGAGGAATGGGTAAAAGTGAATGAAAATGGCCAATTTACTCACTCTGCGGCCTTAAAAAGTGTTTCTCCTCCACGGGAAGTGAATTAAATAACATTTGTAGGCCTTTATTGTTAAAGCAAAAACGCCCGATTTTTGACGAAAGAGATAACCACCCCCCCTTACGACATGCTTCAGAAACTAAAAAAATGGTCCGTTTTCAAATGTTGCCTCTTTGAACTACAATTCACATTTGTACGTGGAAAATCACTTTTAAAGGTAAAATGAGATGTTTAAAGTGATTTTCATGCTTCCAGGGGCCTTAAACACGAGATTTGGGGAATGGGTAAAAGTGAATGAAAATGGCCAATTTACTGACTCTGCGGCCTTAAAAAGTGTTTCTCCTCCACGGGAAGTGAATAAAATACCATTTGGAGGCATTTATAGTTCAATCAAAAACGCCTGTTTTTTGGTGAAAGAGCTAACCACCCCCCCTTACGACATGCTTCAGAAACGAAAAAAATGGTCCATTTTCAAATGTTGCGTCTTTGAACGACAATTCACATTTGTACGTGGATAATCACTTTTAGAGATAAAATTAGATGTTTAAAGTGATTTTCAAGCTTCCAGGGGCCCTAAACACAAGATTTGAGAAATGGGTAAAAGTGAATGAAAATGGCCAATTTACTCACTCTGAGGCCTTAAAATGTGTTTCTCCTCCACGGGAAGTGAATAAAATAACATTTGGAGGCCTTTATTGTTCAATCAAAAACACCAGTTTTTTGGTGAAAGAGATAACCACCAATTTATGCACTCTGAGGCCTTAAAAAGTTTTTCTCCACCCCAGCAAGTGAATTAAATAACATTTGTAGGCCTTTATTGTTCAATCAAAAATGCCCGAGTTTTTGATGAAAGAGATAACCACCCCCCCTTACGACATGCTTCAGAAACTAAAAAAATGGTCCGTTTTCAAAAGTTGCCTCTTTGAACTACAATTCACATTTGTACGTGGAAAATCACTTTTAAAGATAAAATGAGATGTTTAAAGTGATTTTCATGCTTCCAGGGGCCTTAAACACGAGATTTGAGGAATGGGTAAAAGTGAATGAAAATGGCCAATTTACTCACTCTGCGGCCTTAAAAAGTGTTTCTCCTCCACGGTAAGTGAATAAAATACCATTTGGAGGCATTTATAGTTCAATCAAAAACGCCTGTTTTTTGGTGAAAGAGATAACCACCCCCCCTTACGACATGCTTCAGAAATGAAAAAAATGGTCCATTTTCAAATGTTGCGTCTTTGAACGACAATTCACATTTGTACGTGGAAAATCACGTTTAAAGATAAAATGAGATGTTTAAAGTGATTTTCATGCTTCCAGGGGCCTTAAACACGAGATTTGAGGAATGGGTAAAAGTGAATGAAAATGGCCAATTTACTCACTCTGCGGCCTTAAAAAGTGTTTCTCCTCCACGGGAAGTGAATAAAATAACATTTGGAGGCCTTTATTGTTCAATCAAAAACACCAGTTTTATGGTGAAAGAGATAACCACCCCCCCTTACGACATGCTTCAGAAACGAAAAAAATGGTTCATTTTCAAATGTTGCGTCTTTGAACTAGAATTCAGATTTGTACGTGGATAATCACTTTTAGAGATAAAATTAGATGTTTAAAGTGATTTTCAAGCTTCCAGGGGCCGTAAACACAAGATTTGAGGAATGGGTAAATGTGAATGAAAATGGCCAATTTATGCACTCTGAGGCCTTAAAAAGTTTTTCTCCACCCCAGCAAGTGAATTAAATACCATTTGTAGGCCTTTATTGTTCAATCAAAAACGCCCGAGTTTTTGATGAAAGAGATAACCACCCCCCCTTACGACATGCTTCAGAAACGAAAAAAATGGTCCGTTTTCAAAAGTTGCCTCTTTGAACTACAATTCACATTTGTACGTGGAAAATCACTTTTAAAGATAAAATGAGATGTTTAAAGTGATTTTCATGCTTCCAGGGGCCTTAAACACAAGATTTGAGGAATGGGTAAAAGTGAATGAAAATGGCCAATTTACTTATTCTGAGGCTTTAAAAAGTGTTTCTCCTCCACGGGAAGTGAATTAAGTAATATTTGTAGGCCTTTATTGTTCAAGCGAAAACGCCCGATTTTTGACGAAAGAGATAACCACCCCCCCTTACGACATGCTTCAGAAACTAAAAAAATGGTCCGTTTTCAAATGTTGCCTCTTTGAACTACAATTCACATTTGTACGTGGAAAATCACTTTTAAAGATAAAATGAGATGTTTAAAGTGATTTTCATGCTTCCAGGGGCCTTAAACACGAGAATTGAGGAATGGGTAAAAGTGAATGAAAATGGCCAATTTACTCACTCTGCGGCCTTAAAAAGTGTTTCTCCTCCACGGGAAGTGAATAAAATATTATTTGGAGGCATTTATAGTTCAATCAAAAACGCCTGTTTTTTTGGTGAAAGAGATAACCAACCCCCCCTTACGACATGCTTCAGAAATGAAAAAAATGGTCCATTTTCAAATGTTGCGTCTTTGAACGACAATTCACATTTGTACGTGGAAAATCACGTTTAAAGATAAAATGAGATGTTTAAAGTGATTTTCATGCTTCCAGGGGCCTTAAACACGAGATTTGAGGAATGGGTAAAAGTGAATGAAAATGGCCAATTTACTCACTCTGAGGCCTTAAAAAGTGTTTCTCCTCCACGGGAAGTGAATAAAATAACATTTGGAGGCCTTTATTGTTCAATCAAAAACACCAGTTTTTTGGTGAAAGAGATAACCACCCCCCCTTACGACATGCTTCAGAAACGAAAAAAATGGTTCATATTCAAATGTTGCGTCTTTGAACTACAATTCACATTTGTACGTGGATAATAACTTTTAGAGATAAAATTAGATGTTTAAAGTGATTTTCAAGCTTCCAGGGGCCGTAAACACAAGATTTGAGGAATGGGTAAATGTGAATGAAAATGGCCAATTTATGCACTCTGAGGCCTTAAAAAGTTTTTCTCCACCCCAGCAAGTGAATTAAATACATTTGTAGGCCTTTATTGTTCAATCAAAAACGTCCGAGTTTTTGATGAAAGAGATAACCACCCCCCCTTACGACATGCTTCAGAAACTAAAAAAATGGTCCATTTTCAAATGTTGCCTCTTTGAACTACAATTCACATTTGTACGTGGAAAATCACTTTTAAAGATAAAATGAGATGTTTAAAGTGATTTTCATGCTTCCAGGGGCCTTAAACACAAGATTTGAGGAATGGGTAAAAGTGAATGAAAATGGCCAATTTACTCACTCTGCGGCCTTAAAAAGTGTTTCTCCTCCACAGGAAGTGAATAAAATACCATTTGGAGGCATTTATAGTTCAATCAAAAACGCCTGTTTTTTAGTGAAAGAGATAACCACCCCCCCTTACGACATGCTTCAGAAATGAAAAAAATGTCCATTTTTAAATGTTGCGTCTTTGAACGATAATTCACATTTGTACGTGGAAAATCACGTTTAAAGATAAAATGAGATGTTTAAAGTGATTTTCATGCTTCCAGGGGCCTTAAACACGAGATTTGAGGAATGGGTAAAAGTGAATGAAAATGGCCAATTTACTCACTCTGCGGCCTTAAAAAGTGTTTCTCCTCCACGGGAAGTGAATTAAATAACATTTGTAGGCCTTTATTGTTAAAGCAAAAACGCCCGATTTTTGACGAAAGAGATAACCACCCCCCCCTTACGACATGCTTCAGAAACTAAAAAAATGGTCAGTTTTCAAATGTTGCCTCTTTGAACTACAATTCACATTTGTACGTGGAAAATCACTTTTAGAGATAAAATTAGATGTTTAAAGTGATTTTCAAGCTTCCAGGGGCCCTAAACACAAGATTTGAGAAATGGGTAAAAGTGAATGAAAATGGCCAATTTACTCACTCTGCGGCCTTAAAAAGTGTTTCTCCTCCACAGGAAGTGAATAAAATACCATTTGGAGGCATTTATAGTTCAATCAAAAACGCCTGTTTTTTAGTGAAAGAGATAACCACCCCCCCTTACGACATGCTTCAGAAATGAAAAAAATGTCCATTTTCAAATGTTGCGTCTTTGAACGACAATTCACATTTGTACGTGGAAAATCACGTTTAAAGATAAAATGAGATGTTTATAGTGATTTTCATGCTTCCAGGGGCCTTAAACACGAGATTTGAGGAATGGGTAAAAGTGAATGAAAATGGCCAATTTACTCACTCTGCGGCCTTAAAAAGTGTTTCTCCTCCACGGGAAGTGAATAAAATACCATTTGGAGGCATTTATAGTTCAATCAAAAAAGCCTGTTTTTTGGTGAAAGAGATAACCACCCCCCCTTACGACATGCTTCAGAAACGAAAAAAATGGTCCATTTTCAAATGTTGCGTCTTTGAACGACAATTCACATTTGTACGTGGATAATCACTTTTAGAGATAAAAATAGATGTTTAAAGTGATTTTCAAGCTTCCAGGGGCCCTAAACACAAGATTTGAGAAATGGGTAAAAGTGAATGAAAATGGCCAATTTACTCACTCTGCGGCCTTAAAAAGTGTTTCTCCTCCACGGGAAGTGAATAAAATAACATTTGGAGGCCTTTATTGTTCAATCAAAAACACCAGTTTTTTGGTGAAAGAGATAACCACCCCTTACGACATGCTTCAGAAACGAAAAAAATGGTTCATTTTCAAATGTTGCGTCTTTGAACTACAATTCACATTTGTACGTGGATAATCACTTCTAGAGATAAAATTAGATGTTTAAAGTGATTTTCAAGCTTCCAGGGGCCGTAAACACAAGATTTGAGGAATGGGTAAATGTGAATGAAAATGGCCAATTTATGCACTCTGAGGCCTTAAAAAGTTTTTCTCCACCCCAGCAAGTGAATTAAATACATTTGTAGGCCTTTATTGTTCAATCAAAAACGTCCGAGTTTTTGATGAAAGAGATAACCACCCCCCCTTACGACATGCTTCAGAAACTAAAAAAATGGTCCATTTTCAAATGTTGCCTCTTTGAACTACAATTCACATTTGTACGTGGAAAATCACTTTTAAAGATAAAATGAGATGTTTAAAGTGATTTTCATGCTTCCAGGGGCCTTAAACACAAGATTTGAGGAATGGGTAAAAGTGAATGAAAATGGCCAATTTACTCACTCTGCGGCCTTAAAAAGTGTTTCTCCTCCACAGGAAGTGCATAAAATACCATTTGGAGGCATTTATAGTTCAATCAAAAACGCCTGTTTTTTAGTGAAAGAGATAACCACCCCCCCTTACGACATGCTTCAGAAATGAAAAAAATGTCCATTTTTAAATGTTGCGTCTTTGAACGACAATTCACATTTGTACGTGGAAAATCACGTTTAAAGATAAAATGAGATGTTTAAAGTGATTTTCATGCTTCCAGGGGCCTTAAACACGAGATTTGAGGAATGGGTAAAAGTGAATGAAAATGGCCAATTTAATCACTCTGCGGCCTTAAAAAGTGTTTCTCCTCCACGGGAAGTGAATTAAATAACATTTGTAGGCCTTTATTGTTAAAGCAAAAACGCCCGATTTTTGACGAAAGAGATAACCACCCCCCCCCTTACGACATGCTTCAGAAACTAAAAAAATGGTCAGTTTTCAAATGTTGCCTCTTTGAACTACAATTCACATTTGTACGTGGAAAATCACTTTTAGAGATAAAATTAGATGTTTAAAGTGATTTTCAAGCTTCCAGGGGCCCTAAACACAAGATTTGAGAAATGGGTAAAAGTGAATGAAAATGGCCAATTTACTCACTCTGCGGCCTTAAAAAGTGTTTCTCCTCCACGGGAAGTGAATAAAATACCATTTGGAGGCATTTATAGTTCAATCAAAAACGCCTGTTTTTTTGGTGAAAGAGATAACCACCCCCCTTACGACATGCTTCAGAAATGAAAAAAATGGTCCATTTTCAAATGTTGCGTCTTTGAACGACAATTCACATTTGTACGTGGAAAATCACGTTTAAAGATAAAATGAGATGTTTAAAGTGATTTTCATGCTTCCAGGGGCCTTAAACACGAGATTTGAGGAATGGGTAAAAGTGAATGAAAATGGCCAATTTACTCACTCTGCGGCCTTAAAAAGTGTTTCTCCTCCACGGGAAGTGAATAAAATACAATTTGGAGGCATTTATAGTTCAATCAAAAACGCCTGTTTTTTGGTGAAAGAGATAACCACCCCCCCTTACGACATGCTTCAGAAACGAAAAAAATGGTCCATTTTCAAATGTTGCGTCTTTGAACGACAATTCACATTTGTACGTGGAAAATCACGTTTAAAGATAACATGAGATGTTTAAAGTGATTTTCATGCTTCCAGGGGCCTTAAACACGAGATTTGAGGAATGGGTAAAAGTGAATGAAAATGGCCAATTTAATCACTCTGCGGCCTTAAAAAGTGTTTCTCCTCCACGGGAAGTGAATTAAATAACATTTGTAGGCCTTTATTGTTAAAGCAAAAACGCCCGATTTTTGACGAAAGAGATAACCACCCCCCCCCTTACGACATGCTTCAGAAACTAAAAAAATGGTCAGTTTTCAAATGTTGCCTCTTTGAACTACAATTCACATTTGTACGTGGAAAATCACTTTTAGAGATAAAATTAGATGTTTAAAGTGATTTTCAAGCTTCCAGGGGCCCTAAACACAAGATTTGAGAAATGGGTAAAAGTGAATGAAAATGGCCAATTTACTCACTCTGCGGCCTTAAAAAGTGTTTCTCCTCCACGGGAAGTGAATAAAATACCATTTGGAGGCATTTATAGTTCAATCAAAAACGCCTGTTTTTTTGGTGAAAGAGATAACCACCCCCCTTACGACATGCTTCAGAAATGAAAAAAATGGTCCATTTTCAAATGTTGCGTCTTTGAACGACAATTCACATTTGTACGTGGAAAATCACGTTTAAAGATAAAATGAGATGTTTAAAGTGATTTTCATGCTTCCAGGGGCCTTAAACACGAGATTTGAGGAATGGGTAAAAGTGAATGAAAATGGCCAATTTACTCACTCTGCGGCCTTAAAAAGTGTTTCTCCTCCACGGGAAGTGAATAAAATACAATTTGGAGGCATTTATAGTTCAATCAAAAACGCCTGTTTTTTGGTGAAAGAGATAACCACCCCCCCTTACGACATGCTTCAGAAACGAAAAAAATGGTCCATTTTCAAATGTTGCGTCTTTGAACGACAATTCACATTTGTACGTGGATAATCACTTTTAGAGATAAAATTAGATGTTTAAAGTGATTTTCAAGCTTCCAGGGGCCCTAAACACAAGATTTGAGAAATGGGTAAAAGTGAATGAAAATGGCCAATTTACTCACTCTGCGGCCTTAAAAAGTGTTTCTCCTCCACGGGAAGTGAATAAAATAACATTTGGAGGCCTTTATTGTTCAATCAAAAACACCAGTTTTTTGGTGAAAGAGATAACCACCCCCCCTTACGACATGCTTCAGAAACGAAAAAAATGGTTCATTTTCAAATGTTGCGTCTTTGAACTACAATTCACATTTGTACGTGGATAATCACTTTTAGAGATAAAATTAGATGTTTAAAGTGATTTTCAAGCTTCCAGGGGCCGTAAACACAAGATTTGAGGAATGGGTAAATGTGAATGAAAATGGCCAATTTATGCACTCTGGGGCCTTAAAAAGTTTTTCTCCACCCCAGCAAGTGAATTAAATACATTTGTAGGCCTTTATTGTTCAATCAAAAACGTCCAAGTTTTTGATGAAAGAGATAACCACCCCCCCTTAGGACATGCTTCAGAAACTAAAAAAATGGTCCGTTTTCAAAAGTTGCCTCTTTGAACTACAATTCACATTTGTACGTGGAAAATCACTTTTAAAGATAAAATGAGATGTTTAAAGTGATTTTCATGCTTCCAGGGGCCTTAAACACAAGATTTGAGGAATGGGTAAAAGTGAATGAAAATGGCCAATTTACTCACTCTGCGGCCTTAAAAAGTGTTTCTCCTCCACGGGAAGTGAATTAAGTAATATTTGTAGGCCTTTATTGTTCAAGCGAAAACGCCCGATTTTTGACGAAAGAGATAACCACCCCCCCTTACGACATGCTTCAGAAATGAAAAAAATGTCCATTTGTAAATGTTGCGTCTTTGAACGACAATTCACATTTGTACGTGGAAAATCACGTTTAAAGATAAAATGAGATGTTTAAAGTGATTTTCATGCTTCCAGGGGCCTTAAACACGAGATTTGAGGAATGGGTAAAAGTGAATGAAAATGGCCAATTTACTCACTCTGCGGCCTTAAAAAGTGTTTCTCCTCCACGGGAAGTGAATTAAATAACATTTGTAGGCCTTTATTGTTAAAGCAAAAACGCCCGATTTTTGACGAAAGAGATAACCACCCCCCCTTACGACATGCTTCAGAAACAAAAAAATGGTCCGTTTTCAAATGTTGCCTCTTTGAACTACAATTCACATTTGTACGTGGAAAATCAATTTTAGAGATAAAATTAGATGTTTAAAGTGATTTTCAAGCTTCCAGGGGCCCTAAACACAAGATTTGAGAAATGGGTAAAAGTGAATGAAAATGGCCAATTTACTCACTCTGCGGCCTTAAAAAGTGTTTCTCCTCCACAGGAAGTGAATAAAATACCATTTGGAGGCATTTATAGTTCAATCAAAAACGCCTGTTTTTTAGTGAAAGAGATAACGACCCCCCTTACGACATGCTTCAGAAATGAAAAAAATGTCCATTTTCAAATGTTGCGTCTTTGAACGACAATTCACATTTGTACGTGGAAAATCACGTTTAAAGATAAAATGAGATGTTTAAAGTGATTTTCATGCTTCCAGGGGCCTTAAACACGAGATTTGAGGAATGGGTAAAAGTGAATGAAAATGGCCAATTTACTCACTCTGCGGCCTTAAAAAGTGTTTCTCCTCCACGGGAAGTGAATAAAATACCATTTGGAGGCATTTATAGTTCAATCAAAAACGCCTGTGTTTTGGTGAAAGAGATAACCACCCCCCCTTACGACATGCTTCAGAAACGAAAAAAATGGTCCATTTTCAAATGTTGCGTCTTTGAACGACAATTCACATTTGTACGTGGATAATCACTTTTAGAGATAAAATTAGATGTTTAAAGTGATTTTCAAGCTTCCAGGGGCCCTAAACACAAGATTTGAGAAATGGGTAAAAGTGAATGAAAATGGCCAATTTACTCACTCTGCGGCCTTAAAAAGTGTTTCTCCTCCACGGGAAGTGAATAAAATAACATTTGGAGGCCTTTATTGTTCAATCAAAAACACCAGTTTTTTGGTGAAAGAGATAACCACCCCCCCTTACGACATGCTTCAGAAACGAAAAAAATGGTTCATTTTCAAATGTTGCGTCTTTGAACTACAATTCACATTTGTACGTGGAAAATCAATTTTAGAGATAAAATTAGATGTTTAAAGTGATTTTCAAGCTTCCAGGGGCCCTAAACACAAGATTTGAGAAATGGGTAAAAGTGAATGAAAATGGCCAATTTACTCACTCTGCGGCCTTAAAAAGTGTTTCTCCTCCACAGGAAGTGAATAAAATACCATTTGGAGGCATTTATAGTTCAATCAAAAACGCCTGTTTTTTAGTGAAAGAGATAACCACCCCCCTTACGACATGCTTCAGAAATGAAAAAAATGTCCATTTTCAAATGTTGCGTCTTTGAACGACAATTCACATTTGTACGTGGAAAATCACGTTTAAAGATAAAATGAGATGTTTAAAGTGATTTTCATGCTTCCAGGGGCCTTAAACACGAGATTTGAGGAATGGGTAAAAGTGAATGAAAATGGCCAATTTACTCACTCTGCGGCCTTAAAAAGTGTTTCTCCTCCACGGGAAGTGAATAAAATACCATTTGGAGGCATTTATAGTTCAATCAAAAACGCCTGTGTTTTGGTGAAAGAGATAACCACCCCCCCTTACGACATGCTTCAGAAACGAAAAAAATGGTCCATTTTCAAATGTTGCGTCTTTGAACGACAATTCACATTTGTACGTGGATAATCACTTTTAGAGATAAAATTAGATGTTTAAAGTGATTTTCAAGCTTCCAGGGGCCCTAAACACAGGATTTGAGAAATGGGTAAAAGTGAATGAAAATGGCCAATTTACTCACTCTGCGGCCTTAAAAAGTGTTTCTCCTCCACGGGAAGTGAATAAAATAACATTTGGAGGCCTTTATTGTTCAATCAAAAACACCAGTTTTTTGGTGAAAGAGATAACTACCCCCCCCCTTACGACATGCTTCAGAAACGAAAAAAATGGTTCATTTTCAAATGTTGCGTCTTTGAACTACAATTCACATTTGTACGTGGATAATCACTTTTAGAGCTAAAATTAGATGTTTAAAGTGATTTTCAAGCTTCCAGGGGCCGTAAACACAAGATTTGAGGAATGGGTAAATGTGAATGAAAATGGCCAATTTATGCACTCTGAGGCCTTAAAAAGTTTTTCTCCACCCCAGCAAGTGAATTAAATACATTTGTAGGCCTTTATTGTTCAATCAAAAACGTCCAAGTTTTTGATGAAAGAGATAACCACCCCCCCTTACGACATGCTTCAGAAACTAAAAAAATGGTCCATTTTCAAATGTTGCCTCTTTGAACTACAATTCACATTTGTACGTGGAAAATCACTTTAAAAGATAAAATGAGATGTTTAAAGTGATTTTCATGCTTCCAGGGGCCTTAAACACAAGATTTGAGGAATGGGTAAAAGTGAATGAAAATGGCCAATTTACTCACTCTGCGGCCTTAAAAAGTGTTTCTCCTCCACAGGAAGTGAATAAAATACCATTTGGAGGCATTTATAGTTCAATCAAAAACGCCTGTTTTTTAGTGAAAGAGATAACCACCCCCCCTTACGACATGCTTCAGAAATGAAAAAAATGTCCATTTTTAAATGTTGCGTCTTTGAACGACAATTCACATTTGTACGTGGAAAATCACGTTTAAAGATAAAATGAGATGTTTAAAGTGATTTTCATGCTTCCAGGGGCCTTAAACACGAGATTTGAGGAATGGGTAAAAGTGAATGAAAATGGCCAATTTACTCACTCTGCGGCCTTAAAAAGTGTTTCTCCTCCACGGGAAGTGAATTAAATAACATTTGTAGGCCTTTATTGTTAAAGCAAAAACGCCCGATTTTTGACGAAAGAGATAACCACCCCCCCCTTACGACATGCTTCAGAAACTAAAAAATGGTCCGTTTTCAAATGTTGCCTCTTTGAACTACAATTCACATTTGTACGTGGAAAATCAATTTTAGAGATAAAATTAGATGTTTAAAGTGATTTTCAAGCTTCCAGGGGCCCTAAACACAAGATTTGAGAAATGGGTAAAAGTGAATGAAAATGGCCAATTTACTCACTCTGCGGCCTTAAAAAGTGTTTCTCCTCCACAGGAAGTGAATAAAATACCATTTGGAGGCATTTATAGTTCAATCAAAAACGCCTGTTTTTTAGTGAAAGAGATAACCACCCCCCTTACGACATGCTTCAGAAATGAAAAAAATGTCCATTTTCAAATGTTGCGTCTTTGAACGACAATTCACATTTGTACGTGGAAAATCACGTTTAAAGATAAAATGAGATGTTTAAAGTGATTTTCATGCTTCCAGGGGCCTTAAACACGAGATTTGAGGAATGGGTAAAAGTGAATGAAAATGGCCAATTTACTCACTCTGCGGCCTTAAAAAGTGTTTCTCCTCCACGGGAAGTGAATAAAATACCATTTGGAGGCATTTATAGTTCAATCAAAAACGCCTGTGTTTTGGTGAAAGAGATAACCACCCCCCCTTACGACATGCTTCAGAAACGAAAAAAATGGTCCATTTTCAAATGTTGCGTCTTTGAACGACAATTCACATTTGTACGTGGATAATCACTTTTAGAGATAAAATTAGATGTTTAAAGTGATTTTCAAGCTTCCAGGGGCCCTAAACACAAGATTTGAGAAATGGGTAAAAGTGAATGAAAATGGCCAATTTACTCACTCTGCGGCCTTAAAAAGTGTTTCTCCTCCACGGGAAGTGAATAAAATACCATTTGGAGGCCTTTATTGTTCAATCAAAAACACCAGTTTTTTGGTGAAAGAGATAACCACCCCCCCTTACGACATGCTTCAGAAACGAAAAAAATGGTTCATTTTCAAATGTTGCGTCTTTGAACTACAATTCACATTTGTACGTGGATAATCACTTTTAGAGATAAAATTAGATGTTTAAAGTGATTTTCAAGCTTCCAGGGGCCGTAAACACAAGATTTGAGGAATGGGTAAATGTGAATGAAAATGGCCAATTTATGCACTCTGAGGCCTTAAAAAGTTTTTCTCCACCCCAGCAAGTGAATTAAATACATTTGTAGGCCTTTATTGTTCAATCAAAAACGTCCAAGTTTTTGATGAAAGAGATAACCACCCCCCCTTACGACATGCTTCAGAAACTAAAAAAATGGTCTATTTTCAAATGTTGCCTCTTTGAACTACAATTCACAATTGTACGTGGAAAATCACTTTTAAAGATAAAATGAGATGTTTAAAGTGATTTTCATGCTTCCAGGGGCCTTAAACACGAGATTTGAGGAATGGGTAAAAGTGAATGAAAATGGCCAATTTACTCACTCTGCGGCCTTAAAAAGTGTTTCTCCTCCACAGGAAGTGAATAAAATACCATTTGGAGGCATTTATAGTTCAATCAAAAACGCCTGTTTTTTAGTGAAAGAGATAACCACCCCCCCTTACGACATGCTTCAGAAATGAAAAAAATGTCCATTTTTAAATGTTGCGTCTTTGAACGACAATTCACATTTGTACGTGGAAAATCACGTTTAAAGATAAAATGAGATGTTTAAAGTGATTTTCATGCTTCCAGGGGCCTTAAACACGAGATTTGAGGAATGGGTAAAAGTGAATGAAAATGGCCAATTTACTCACTCTGCGGCCTTAAAAAGTGTTTCTCCTCCACGGGAAGTGAATTAAATAACATTTGTAGGCCTTTATTGTTAAAGCAAAAACGCCCGATTTTTGACGAAAGAGATAACCACCCCCCCCTTACGACATGCTTCAGAAACTAAAAAAATGGTCCGTTTTCAAATGTTGCCTCTTTGAACTACAATTCACATTTGTACGTGGAAAATCACTTTTAGAGATAAAATTAGATGTTTAAAGTGATTTTCAAGCTTCCAGGGGCCCTAAACACAAGATTTGAGAAATGGGTAAAAGTGAATGAAAATGGCCAATTTACTCACTCTGAGGCCTTAAAATGTGTTTCTCCTCCACGGGAAGTGAATAAAATAACATTTGGAGGCCTTTATTGTTCAATCAAAAACGCCAGTTTTTTGGTGAAAGAGTTAACCACCCCCCCTTACGACATGCTTCAGAAACGAAAAAAATTGTTCATTTTCAAATGTTGCGTCTTTGAACTACAATTCAGATTTGTACGTGGATAATCACTTTTAGAGATAAAATTAGATGTTTAAAGTGATTTTCAAGCTTCCAGGGGCCGTAAACACAAGATTTGAGGAATGGGTAAATGTGAATGAAAATGGCCAATTTATGCACTCTGAGGCCTTAAAAAGTTTTTCTCCACCCCAGCAAGTGAATTAAATAACATTTGTAGGCCTTTATTGTTCAATCAAAAACGTCCGAGTTTTTGATGAAAGAGATAACCACCCACCCTTAGGACATGCTTCAGAAACTAAAAAAATGGTCCGTTTTCAAAAGTTGCCTCTTTGAACTACAATTCACATTTGTACGTGGAAAATCACTTTGAAAGATAAAATGAGATGTTTAAAGGGATTTTCATGCTTCCAGGGGCCTTAAACACAAGATTTGAGGAATGGGTAAAAGTGAATGAAAATGGCCAATTTACTCATTCTGAGGCCTTAAAAAGTGTTTCTCCTCCACGGGAAATGAATTAAATAACATTTGTAGGCCTTTATTGTTAAAGCAAAAACGCCCGATTTTTGACGAAAGAGATAACCATCCCCCCTTACGACATGCTTCAGAAACTAAAAAAATGGTCCGTTTTCAAATGTTGCCTCTTTGAACTACAATTCACATTTGTACGTGGAAAATCACTTTGAAAGATAAAATGAGATGTTTAAAGTGATTTTCATGCTTCCAGGGGCCTTAAACACGAGATTTGAGGAATGGGTAAAAGTGAATGAAAATGGCCAATTTACTCACTCTGCGGCCTTAAAAAGTGTTTCTCCTCCATGGGAAGTGAATAAAATACCATTTGGATGCATTTATAGTTCAATCAAAAACGCCTGTTTTTTGGTGAAAGAGATAACCACCCCCCCTTACGACATGCTTCAGAAACGAAAAAAATGGTCCATTTTCAAATGTTGCGTCTTTGAACTACAATTCAGATTTGTACGTGGATAATCACTTTTAGAGATAAAATTAGATGTTTAAAGTGATTTTCAAGCTTCCAGGGGCCGTAAACACAAGATTTGAGGAATGGGTAAATGTGAATGAAAATGGCCAATTTATGCACTCTGAGGCCTTAAAAAGTTTTTCTCCACCCCAGCAAGTGAATTAAATAACATTTGTAGGCCTTTATTGTTCAATCAAAAACGTCCGAGTTTTTGATGAAAGAGATAACCACCCCCCCTTACGACATGCTTCAGAAACTAAAAAAATGGTCCGTTTTCAAATGTTGCCACTTTGAACTACAATTCACATTTGTACGTGGAATATCACTTTTAAAGATAAAATGAGATGTTTAAAGTGATTTTCATGCTTCCAGGGGCCTTAACACAAGATTTGAGGAATGGGTAAAAGTGAATGAAAATGGCCAATTTACTCACTCTGCGGCCTTAAAAAGTGTTTCTCCTCCACGGGAAGTGAATAAAATACCATTTGGAGGCATTTATAGTTCAATCAAAAATGCCTGTTTTTTGGTGAAAGAGATAAC
Source organism: Triturus cristatus (assembly GCF_964204655.1). Lineage (NCBI taxonomy): Eukaryota > Metazoa > Chordata > Amphibia > Caudata > Salamandridae > Triturus > Triturus cristatus. Next base: position 65,927 of record NW_028188422.1, read on the forward strand.
CACCCCCCCTTACGACATGCTTCAGAAACTAAAAAAATGGTCCGTTTTCAAATGTTGCGTCTTTGACCGACAATTCACATTTGTACGTGGAAAATCACGTTTAAAGATAAAATGAGATGTTTAAAGTGATTTTCATGCTTCCAGGGGCCTTAAACACGAGATTTGAGGAATGGGTAAAAGTGAATGAAAATGGCCAATTTACTCACTCTGCGGCCTTAAAAAGTGTTTCTCCTCCACGGGAAGTGAATTAAATAACATTTGTAGGCCTTTATTGTTAAAGCAAAAACGCCCGATTTTTGACGAAAGAGATAACCACCCCCCCTTACGACATGCTTCAGAAACTAAAAAAATGGTCCGTTTTCAAATGTTGCCTCTTTGAACTACAATTCACATTTGTACGTGGAAAATCACTTTTAAAGATAAAATGAGATGTTTAAAGTGATTTTCATGCTTCCAGGGGCCTTAAACACGAGATTTGAGGAATGGGTAAAAGTGAATGAAAATGGCCAATTTACTCACTCTGAGGCCTTAAAATGTGTTTCTCCTCCACGGGAAGTGAATAAAATAACATTTGGAGGCCTTTATTGTTCAATCAAAAACGCCAGTTTTTTGGTGAAAGAGTTAACCACCCCCCCTTAGGACATGCTTCAGAAACGAAAAAAATGGTTCATTTTCAAATGTTGCGTCTTTGAACTACAATTCAGATTTGTACGTGGATAATCACTTTTAGAGATAAAATTAGATGTTTAAAGTGATTTTCAAGCTTCCAGGGGCCGTAAACACAAGATTTGAGGAATGGGTAAATGTGAATGAAAATGGCCAATTTATGCACTCTGAGGCCTTAAAAAGTTTTTCTCCACCCCAGCAAGTGAATTAAATAACATTTGTAGGCCTTTATTGTTCAATCAAAAACGCCCGAGTTTTTGATGAAAGAGATAACCAGCCCCCCTTACGACATGCTTCAGAAACTAAAAAAATGGTCAGTTTTCAAAAGTTGCCTCTTTGAACTACAATTCACATTTGTACGTGGAAAATCACTTTTAAAGATAAAATGAGATGTTTAAAGTGATTTTCATGCTTCCAGGGGCCTTAAACACAAGATTTGAGGAATGGGTAAAAGTGAATGAAAATGGCCAATTTACTCATTCTGAGGCCTTAAAAAGTGTTTCTCCTCCACGGGAAGTGAATTAAGTAATATTTGTAGGCCTTTATTGTTCAAGCGAAAACGCCCGATTTTTGACGAAAGAGATAACCCCCCCTTACGACATGCTTCAGAAACTAAAAAAATGGTCCGTTTTCAAATGTTGCCTCTTTGAACTACAATTCACATTTGTACGTGGAAAATCACTTTTAAAGATAAAATGAGATGTTTAAAGTGATTTTCATGCTTCCAGGGGCCTTAACCCCTTCAGCGCTGCGCGGATTCCCGCACAGTGCTGAAGGATCTGAGCGCGGGCGGGGCCATGACGGAACGGTTCCGTCATAAGCACAGCCCAACCGACGTGCATGACGGAACCGTTCCGTCACAAGCGTCGAAGGGGTTAAACACGAGATTGGAGGAATGGGTAAAAGTGAATGAAAATGGCCAATTTACTCACTCTGCGGCCTTAAAAAGTGTTTCTCCTCCACGGGAAGTGAATAAAATACCATTTGGAGGCATTTATAGTTCAATCAAAAACGCCTGTTTTTTGGTGAAAGAGATAACCACCCCCCCTTACGACATGCTTCAGAAATGAAAAAAATGTCCATTTTCAAATGTTGCGTCTTTGAACGACAATTCACATTTGTACGTGGAAAATCACGTTTAAAGATAAAATGAGATGTTTAAAGTGATTTTCATGCTTCCAGGGGCCCTAAACACAAGATTTGAGAAATGGGTAAAAGTGAATGAAAATGGCCAATTTACTCACTCCTAGGCCTTAAAATGTGTTTCTCCTCCACGGGAAGTGAATAAAATAACATTTGGAGGCCTTTAATGTTCAATCAAAAACGCCAGTTTTTTGGTGAAAGAGTTAACCACCCCCCCTTACGACATGCTTCAGAAACGAAAAAAATGGTTCATTTTCAAATGTTGCGTCTTTGAACTACAATTCAGATTTGTACGTGGATAATCACTTTTAGAGATAAAATTAGATGTTTAAAGTGATTTTCAAGCTTCCAGGGGCCGTAAACACAAGATTTGAGGAATGGGTAAATGTGAATGAAAATGGCCAATTTATGCACTCTGAGGCCTTAAAAAGTTTTTCTCCACCCCAGCAAGTGAATTAAATAACATTTGTAGGCCTTTATTGTTCAATCAAAAACGTCCGAGTTTTTGATGAAAGAGATAACCACCCCCCCTTACGACATGCTTCAGAAACTAAAAAAATGGTCCGTTTTCAAATGTTGCCTCTTTGAACTACAATTCACATTTGTACGTGGAAAATCACTTTTAAAGATAAAATGAGATGTTTAAAGTGATTTTCATGCTTCCAGGGGCCTTAAACACGAGATTTGAGGAATGGGTAAAAGTGAATGAAAATGGCCAATTTACTCACTCTGCGGCCTTAAAAAGTGTTTCTCCTCCACGGGAAGTGAATAAAATACCATTTGGAGGCATTTATAGTTCAATCAAAAACGCCTGTTTTTTGGTGAAAGAGATAACCACCCCCCCTTACGACATGCTTCAGAAACTAAAAAAATGGTCCGTTTTCAAATGTTGCCTCTTTGAACTACAATTCACATTTGTACGTGGAAAATCACTTTTAAAGATAAAATGAGATGTTTAAAGTGATTTTCATGCTTCCAGGGGCCTTAAACACGAGATTTGAGGAATGGGTAAAAGTGAATGAAAATGGCCAATTTACTCACTCTGCGGCCTTAAAAAGTGTTTCTCCTCCACGGGAAGTGAATAAAATACCATTTGGAGGCATTTATAGTTCAATCAAAAACGCCTGTTTTTTGGTGAAAGAGATAACCACCCCCCCTTACGACATGCTTCAGAAACGAAAAAAATGGTCCATTTTCAAATGTTGCGTCTTTGAACGACAATTCACATTTGTACGTGGATAATCACTTTTAGAGATAAAATTAGATGTTTAAAGTGATTTTCAAGCTTCCAGGGGCCCTAAACACAAGATTTGAGAAATGGGTAAAAGTGAATGAAAATGGCCAATTTACTCACTCTGAGGCCTTAAAACGTGTTTCTCCTCCACGGGAAGTGAATAAAATAACATTTGGAGGCCTTTAATGTTCAATCAAAAACGCCAGTTTTTTGGTGAAAGAGTTAACCACCCCCCCTTACGACATGCTTCAGAAACGAAAAAAATGGTTCATTTTCAAATGTTGCGTCTTTGAACTACAATTCAGATTTGTACGTGGATAATCACTTTTAGAGATAAAATTAGATGTTTAAAGTGATTTTCAAGCTTCCAGGGGCCGTAAACACAAGATTTGAGGAATGGGTAAATGTGAATAAAAATGGCCAATTTATGCACTTTGAGGCATTAAAAAGTTTTTCTCCACCCCAGCAAGTGAATTAAATAACAGTTGTAGGCCTTTATTGTTCAATCAAAAACGCCCGAGTTTTTGATGAAAGAGATAACCACCCCCCTTACGACATGCTTCAGAAACTAAAAAAATGGTCCGTTTTCAAAAGTTGCCTCTTTGAACTACAATTCACATTTGTACGTGGAAAATCACTTTTAAAGATAAAATGAGATGTTTAAAGTGATTTTCATGCTTCCAGGGTCCTTAAACACAAGATTTGAGGAATGGGTAAAAGTGAATGAAAATGGCCAATTTACTCACTCTGCGGCCTTAAAAAGTGTTTCTCCTCCACGGGAAGTGAATAAAATACCATTTGGAGGCATTTATAGTTCAATCAAAAACGCCTGTTTTTTGGTGAAAGAGATAACCACCCCCCCTTACGACATGCTTCAGAAACGAAAAAAATGGTCCATTTTCAAATGTTGCGTCTTTGAACGACAATTCACATTTGTACGTGGATAATCACTTTTAGAGATAAAATTAGATGTTTAAAGTGATTTTCAAGCTTCCAGGGGCCCTAAACACAAGATTTGAGAAATGGGTAAAAGTGAATGAAAATGGCCAATTTACTCACTCTGAGGCCTTAAAAAGTGTTTCTCCTCCACGGGAAGTGAATAAAATAACATTTGGAGGCCTTTATTGTTCAATCAAAAACACCAGTTTTTTGGTGAAAGAGATAACCACCCCCCCTTACGACATGCTTCAGAAACGAAAAAAATGGTTCATTTTCAAATGTTGCGTCTTTGAACTACAATTCACATTTGTACGTGGATAATCACTTTTAGAGATAAAATTAGATGTTTAACCCCTTCAGTGCCCGCCCCTTTCCCCGCCCAGTGCCGGCCGTTGCATTAGCGGGCGGGGTCTATGACGAGCTGGACTCGTCATGGGCACAGCGCCACCGCGGCCCATGACGAGTCCAGCTCGTCATGGGCACTGAAGGGGTTAAAGTGATTTTCAAGCTTCCAGGGGCCGTAAACACAAGATTTGAGGAATGGGTAAATGTGAATGAAAATGGCCAATTTATGCACTCTGAGGCCTTAAAAAGTTTTTCTCCACCCCAGCAAGTGAATTAAATAACATTTGTAGGCCTTTATTGTTCAATCAAAAACGCCCGAGTTTTTGATGAAAGAGATAACCACCCCCCCTTACGACATGCTTCAGAAACTAAAAAAATGGTCCGTTTTCAAAAGTTGTCTCTTTGAACTACAATTCACATTTGTACGTGGAAAATCACTTTTAAATATAAAATGAGATGTTTAAAGTGATTTTCATGCTTCCAGGGGCCTTAAACACAAGATTTGAGGAATGGGTAAAAGTGAATGAAAATGGCCAATTTACTCACTCTGAGGCCTTAAAAAGTGTTTCTCCTCCACGGGAAGTGAATAAAATAACATTTGGAGGCCTTTATTGTTCAATCAAAAACACCAGTTTTTTGGTGAAAGAGATAACCACCCCCCCTTACGTCATGCTTCAGAAACTAAAAAAATGGTCCGTTTTCAAATGTTGCCTCTTTGAACTACAATTCACAATTGTATGTGGAAAATCACTTTTAAAGATAAAATGAGATGTTTAAAGTGATTTTCATGCTTCCAGGGGCCTTAAACACGAGATTTGAGGAATGGGTAAAAGTGAATGAAAATGGCCAATTTACTCATTCTGAGGCCTTAAAAAGTGTTTCTCCTCCACGGGAAGTGAATTAAGTAATATTTGTAGGCCTGTATTGTTCAAGCGTAAACGCCCGATTTTTGACGAAAGAGATAACCACCCCCCCTTACGACATGCTTCAGAAACGAAAAAAATGGTCCATTTTCAAATGTTGCGATTTTGAACGACAATTCACATTTGTACGTGGATAATCACTTTTAGAGATAAAATTAGATGTTTAAAGTGATTTTCAAGCTTCCAGGGGCCCTAAACACAAGATTTGAGAAATGGGTAAAAGTGAATGAAAATGGCCAATTTACTCACTCTGAGGCCTTAAAAAGTGTTTCTCCTCCACGGGAAGTGAATTAAATAACATTTGTAGGCCTTTATTGTTCAATCAAAAACGCCCGAGTTTTTGATGAAAGAGATAACCACCCCCCCTTACGACATGCTTCAGAAACTAAAAAAATGGTCCGTTTTCAAAAGTTGTCTCTTTGAACTACAATTCACATTTGTACGTGGAAAATCACTTTTAAATATAAAATGAGATGTTTAAAGTGATTTTCATGCTTCCAGGGGCCTTAAACACAAGATTTGAGGAATGGGTAAAAGTGAATGAAAATGGCCAATTTACTCACTCTGAGGCCTTAAAAAGTGTTTCTCCTCCACGGGAAGTGAATAAAATAACATTTGGAGGCCTTTATTGTTCAATCAAAAACACCAGTTTTTTGGTGAAAGAGATAACCACCCCCCCTTACGTCATGCTTCAGAAACTAAAAAAATGGTCCGTTTTCAAATGTTGCCTCTTTGAACTACAATTCACAATTGTATGTGGAAAATCACTTTTAAAGATAAAATGAGATGTTTAAAGTGATTTTCATGCTTCCAGGGGCCTTAAACACGAGATTTGAGGAATGGGTAAAAGTGAATGAAAATGGCCAATTTACTCATTCTGAGGCCTTAAAAAGTGTTTCTCCTCCACGGGAAGTGAATTAAGTAATATTTGTAGGCCTGTATTGTTCAAGCGTAAACGCCCGATTTTTGACGAAAGAGATAACCACCCCCCCTTACGACATGCTTCAGAAACGAAAAAAATGGTCCATTTTCAAATGTTGCGATTTTGAACGACAATTCACATTTGTACGTGGATAATCACTTTTAGAGATAAAATTAGATGTTTAAAGTGATTTTCAAGCTTCCAAGGGCCCTAAACACAAGATTTGAGAAATGGGTAAAAGTGAATGAAAATGGCCAATTTACTCACTCTGAGGCCTTAAAAAGTGTTTCTCCTCCACGGGAAGTGAATAAAATAACATTTGGAGGCCTTTATTGTTCAATCAAAAACACCAGTTTTTTGGTGAAAGAGATAACCACCCCCCCCTTACGACATGCTTCAGAAATGAAAAAAATGGTCCGTTTTCAAAAGTTGCCTCTTTGAACTACAATTCACATTTGTACGTGGAAAATCACTTTTAAAGATAAAATGAGATGTTTAAAGTGATTTTCATGCTTCCAGGGGCCTTAAACACAAGATTTGAGGAATGGGTAAAAGTGAATGAAAATGGCCAATTTACTCATTCTGAGGCCTTAAAAAGTGTATCTCCTCCACGGGAAGTGAATTAAGTAATATTTGTAGGCCTTTATTGTTCAAGCGAAAACGCCCGATTTTTGACGAAAGAGATAACCACCCCCCCTTACGACATGCTTCAGAAACTAAAAAAATGGTCCGTTTTCAAATGTTGCCTCTTTGAACTACAATTCACATTCGTACGTGGAAAATCACTTTTAAAGATAAAATGAGATATTTAAAGTGATTTTCATGCTTCCAGGGGCCTTAAACATGAGATTTGAGGAATGGGTAAAAGTGAATGAAAATGGCCAATTTACTCACTCTGCGGCCTTAAAAAGTGTTTCTCCTCCACGGGAAGTGAATAAAATACCATTTGGAGGCATTTATAGTTCAATCAAAAATGCCTGTTTTTTTGGTGAAAGAGATAACCACCCCCCCCTTACGACATGCTTCAGAAATGAAAAAAATGGTCCATTTTCAAATGTTGCGTCTTTGAACGACAATTCACATTTGTACGTGGAAAATCACGTTTAAAGATAAAATGAGATGTTTAAAGTGATTTTCATGCTTCCAGGGGCCTTAAACACGAGATTTGAGGAATGGGTAAAAGTGAATGAAAATGGCCAATTTACTCACTCTGCGGCCTTAAAAAGTGTTTCTCCTCCACGGGAAGTGAATAAAATACCATTTGGAGGCATTTATAGTTCAATCAAAAACGCCTGTTTTTTGGTGAAAGAGATAACCACCCCTCCTTACGACATGCTTCAGAAACGAAAAAAATGGTCCATTTTCAAATGTTGCGTCTTTGAACGACAATTCACATTTGTACGTGGATAATCACTTTTAGAGATAAAATTAGATGTTTAAAGTGATTTTCAAGCTTCCAGGGGCCCTAAACACAAGATTTGAGAAATGGGTAAAAGTGAATGAAAATGGCCAATTTACTCACTCTCAGGCCTTAAAAAGTGTTTCTCCTCCACGGGAAGTAAATAAAATAACATTTGGAGGCCTTTATTGTTCAATCAAAAACACCAGTTTTTTGGTGAAAGAGATAACCAGCCCCCCTTACGACATGCTTCAGAAACTAAAAAAATGGTCCGTTTTCAAATGCTGCCTCTTTGAACTACAATTCACATTTGTACGTGGAAAATCACTTTTAAAGATAAAATGAGATGTTTAAAGTGATTTTCATGCTTCCAGGGGCCTTAAACACAAGATTTGAGGAATGGGTAAAAGTGAATGAAAATGGCCAATTTACTCATTCTGAGGCCTTAAAAAGTGTTTCTCCTCCACGGGAAGTGAATTAAGTAATATTTGTAGGCCTTTATTGTTCAAGCGAAAACTCCTGATTTTTGGCGAAAGAGATAACCACCCCCCCTTACGACATGCTTCAGAAACTAAAAAAATGGTCCGTTTTCAAATGTTGGGTCTTTGACCGACAATTCACATTTGTACGTGGAAAATCACGTTTAAAGATAAAATGAGATGTTTAAAGTGATTTTCATGCTTCCAGGGGCCTTAAACACGAGATTTGAGGAATGGGTAAAAGTGAATGAAAATGGCCAATTTACTCACTCTGCGGCCTTAAAAAGTGTTTCTCCTCCACGGGAAGTGAATTAAATAACATTTGTAGGCCTTTATTGTTAAAGCAAAAACGCCCGATTTTTGACGAAAGAGATAACCACCCCCCCTTACGACATGCTTCAGAAACTAAAAAAATGGTCCGTTTTCAAATGTTGCCTCTTTGAACTACAATTCACATTTGTACGTGGAAAATCACTTTTAAAGATAAAATGAGATGTTTAAAGTGATTTTCATGCTTCCAGGGGCCTTAAACACGAGATTTGAGGAATGGGTAAAAGTGAATGAAAATGGCCAATTTACTCACTCTGCGGCCTTAAAAAGTGTTTCTCTTCCACGGGAAGTGAATTAAATAACATTTGTAGGCATTTATAGTTCAATCAAAAACGCCTGTTTTTTGGTGAAAGAGATAACCACCCCCCCTTACGACATGCTTCAGAAACGAAAAAAATGGTCCATTTTCAAATGTTGCGTCTTTGAATTACAATTCACATTTGTACGTGGATAATCACTTTTAGAGATAAAATTAGATGTTTAAAGTGATTTTCAAGCTTCCAGGGGCCGTAAACACAAGATTTGAGGAATGGGTAAATGTGAATGAAAATGGCCAATTTATGCACTCTGAGGCCTTAAAAAGTTTTTCTCCACCCCAGCAAGTGAATTAAATAACATTTGTAGGCCTTTATTGTTCAATCAAAAACGCCCGAGTTTTTGATGAAAGAGATAACCACCCCCCCTTACGACATGCTTCAGAAACTAAAAAAATGGTCCGTTTTCAAAAGTTGCCTCTTTGAACTACAATTCACATTTGTACGTGGAAAATCACTTTTAAAGATAAAATGAGATGTTTAAAGTGATTTTCATGCTTCCAGGGGCCTTAAACACAAGATTTGAGGAATGGGTAAAAGTGAATGAAAATGGCCAATTTACTCATTCTGAGGCCTTAAAAAGTGTTTCTCCTCCACGGGAAGTGAATTAAGTAATATTTGTAGGCCTTTATTGTTCAAGCGAAAACGCCCGATTTTTGACGAAAGAGATAACCCCCCCTTACGACATGCTTCAGAAACTAAAAAAATGGTCCGTTTTCAAATGTTGCCTCTTTGAACTACAATTCACATTTGTACGTGGAAAATCACTTTTAAAGATAAAATGAGATGTTTAAAGTGATTTTCATGCTTCCAGGGGCCTTAACCCCTTCAGCGCTGCGCGGATTCCCGCACAGTGCTGAAGGATCTGAGCACGGGCGGGGCCATGACGGAACGGTTCCGTCATAAGCACAGCCCAACCGACGTGCATGACGGAACCGTTCCGTCACAAGCGTCGAAGGGGTTAAACACGAGATTGGAGGAATGGGTAAAAGTGAATGAAAATGGCCAATTTACTCACTCTGCGGCCTTAAAAAGTGTTTCTCCTCCACGGGAAGTGAATAAAATACCATTTGGAGGCATTTATAGTTCAATCAAAAACGCCTGTTTTTTGATGAAAGAGATAACCACCCCCCCTTACGACATGCTTCAGAAACTAAAAAAATGGTCCGTTCTCAAAAGTTGCCTCTTTGAACTACAATTCACATTTGTACGTGGAAAATCACTTTGAAAGATAAAATGAGATGTTTAAAGTGATTTTCATGCTTCCAGGGGCCTTAAACACAAGATTTGAGGAATGGGTAAAAGTGAATGAAAATGGCCAATTTACTTATTCTGAGGCCTTAAAAAGTGTTTCTCCTCCACGGGAAGTGAATTAAGTAATATTTGTAGGCCTTTATTGTTCAAGCGAAAACGCCCGATTTTTGACGAAAGAGATAACCACCCCCCCTTACGACATGCTTCAGAAACTAAAAAAATGGTCCGTTTTCAAATGTTGCCTCTTTGAACTACAATTCACATTTGTACGTGGAAAATCACTTTTAAAGATAAAATGAGATGTTTAAAGTGATTTTCATGCTTCCAGGGGCCTTAAACACGAGAATTGAGGAATGGGTAAAAGTGAATGAAAATGGCCAATTTACTCACTCTGCGGCCTTAAAAAGTGTTTCTCCTCCACGGGAAGTGAATAAAATACCATTTGGAGGCATTTATAGTTCAATCAAAAACGCCTGTTTTTTTGGTGAAAGAGATAACCACCCCCCCCTTACGACATGCTTCAGAAATGAAAAAAATGGTCCATTTTCAAATGTTGCGTCTTTGAACGACAATTCACATTTGTACGTGGAAAATCACGTTTAAAGATAAAATGAGATGTTTAAAGTGATTTTCATGCTTCCAGGGGCCTTAAACACGAGATTTGAGGAATGGGTAAAAGTGAATGAAAATGGCCAATTTACTCACTCTGAGGCCTTAAAAAGTGTTTCTCCTCCACGGGAAGTGAATAAAATAACATTTGGAGGCCTTTATTGTTCAATCAAAAACACCAGTTTTTTGGTGAAAGAGATAACCACCCCCCCTTACGACATGCTTCAGAAACGAAAAAAATGGTTCATTTTCAAATGTTGCGTCTTTGAACTACAATTCTCATTTGTACGTGGATAATCACTTTTAGAGATAAAATTAGATGTTTAAAGTGATTTTCAAGCTTCCAGGGGCCGTAAACACAAGATTTGAGGAATGGGTAAATGTGAATGAAAATGGCCAATTTATGCACTCTGAGGCCTTAAAAAGTTTTTCTCCACCCCAGCAAGTGAATTAAATAACATTTGTAGGCCTTTATTGTTCAATCAAAAACGTCCGAGTTTTTGATGAAAGAGATAACCACCCCCCCTACGACATGCTTCAGAAACTAAAAAAATGGTCCATTTTCAAATGTTGCCTCTTTGAACTACAATTCACATTTGTACGTGGAAAATCACTTTTAAAGATAAAATGAGATGTTTAAAGTGATTTTCATGCTTCCAGGGGCCTTAAACACAAGATTTGAGGAATGGGTAAAAGTGAATGAAAATGGCCAATTTACTCACTCTGCGGCCTTAAAAACTGTTTCTCCTCCACAGGAAGTGAATAAAATACCATTTGGAGGCATTTATAGTTCAATCAAAAACGCCTGTTTTTTAGTGAAAGAGATAACCACCCCCCCTTACGACATGCTTCAGAAATGAAAAAAATGTCCATTTTTAAATGTTGCGTCTTTGAACGACAATTCACATTTGTACGTGGAAAATCACGTTTAAAGATAAAATGAGATGTTTAAAGTGATTTTCATGCTTCCAGGGGCCTTAAACACGAGATTTGAGAAATGGGTAAAAGTGAATGAAAATGGCCAATTTACTCACTCTGCGGCCTTAAAAAGTGTTTCTCCTCCACAGGAAGTGAATAAAATACCATTTGGAGGCATTTATAGTTCAATCAAAAACGCCTGTTTTTTAGTGAAAGAGATAACCACCCCCCCTTACGACATGCTTCAGAAATGAAAAAAATGTCCATTTTCAAATGTTGCGTCTTTGAACGACAATTCACATTTGTACGTGGAAAATCACTTTTAGAGATAAAATTAGATGTTTAAAGTGATTTTCAAGCTTCCAGGGGCCCTAAACACAAGATTTGAGAAATGGGTAAAAGTGAATGAAAATGGCCAATTTACTCACTCTGAGGCCTTAAAATGTGTTTCTCCTCCACGGGAAGTGAATAAAATAACATTTGGAGGCCTTTATTGTTCAATCAAAAACGCCAGTTTTTTGGTGAAAGAGTTAACCACCCCCCCTTACGACATGCTTCAGAAACAAAAAAAATGGTTCATTTTCAAATGTTGCGTCTTTGAACTACAATTCAGATTTGTACGTGGATAATCACTTTTAGAGATAAAATTAGATGTTTAAAGTGATTTTCAAGCTTCCAGGGGCCGTAAACACAAGATTTGAGGAATGGGTAAATGTGAATGAAAATGGCCAATTTATGCACTCTGAGGCCTTAAAAAGTTTTTCTCCACCGCAGCAAGTGAATTAAATAACATTTGTAGGCCTTAATTGTTCAATCAAAAACGTTCGAGTTTTTGATGAAAGAGATAACCACCCCCCCTTAGGACATGCTTCAGAAACTAAAAAAATGGTCCGTTTTCAAAAGTTGCCTCTTTGAACTACAATTCACATTTGTACGTGGAAAATCACTTTGAAAGATAAAATGAGATGTTTAAAGTGATTTTCATGCTTCCAGGGGCCTTAAACACAAGATTTGAGGAATGGGTAAAAGTGAATGAAAATGGCCAATTTACTCATTCTGAGGCCTTAAAAAGTGTTTCTCCTCCACGGGAAGTGAATTAAGTAATATTTGTAGGCCTTCATTGTTCAAGCGAAAACGCCCAATTTTTGACGAAAGAGATAACCACCCCCCCTTACGACATGCTTCAGAAACTAAAAAAATGGTCCGTTTTCAAATGTTGCCTCTTTGAACTACAATTCACATTTGTACGTGGAAAATCACTTTTAAAGATAAAATGAGATGTTTAAAGTGATTTTCATGCTTCCAGGGGCCTTAAACACGAGATTTGAGGAATGGGTAAAAGTGAATGAAAATGGCCAATTTACTCACTCTGCGGCCTTAAAAAGTGTTTCTCCTCCACGGGAAGTGAATAAAATACCATTTGGAGGCATTTATAGTTCAATCAAAAACGCCTTGTTTTTTTGGTGAAAGAGATAACCACCCCCCCCTTACGACATGCTTCAGAAATGAAAAAAATGGTCCATTTTCAAATGTTGCGTCTTTGAATGACAATTCACATTTGTACGTGGAAAATCACGTTTAAAGATAAAATGAGATGTTTAAAGTGATTTTCATGCTTCCAGGGGCCTTAAACACGAGATTTGAGGAATGGGTAAAAGTGAATGAAAATGGCCAATTTACTCACTCTGCGGCCTTAAAAAGTGTTTCTCCTCAAAGGGAAGTGAATAAAATACCATTTGGAGGCATTTATAGTTCAATCAAAAACGCCTGTTTTTTGGTGAAAGAGATAACCACCCCCCCTTACGACATGCTTCAGAAACGAAAAAAATGGTCCATTTTCAAATGTTGCGTCTTTGAACGACAATTCAGATTTGTACGTGGATAATCACTTTTAGAGATAAAATTAGATGTTTAAAGTGATTTTCAAGCTTCCAGGGGCCCTAAACACAAGATTTGAGAAATGGGTAAAAGTGAATGAAAATGGCCAATTTACTCACTCTGAGGCTTTAAAAGGTGTTTCTCCTCCACGGGAAGTGAATAAAATAACATTTGGAGGCCTTTATTGTTCAATCAAAAACACCAGTTTTTTGGTGAAAGAGATAACCACCCCCCCTTACGACATGCTTCAGAAACGAAAAAAATGGTTCATTTTCAAATGTTGCGTCTTTGAACTACAATTCACATTTGTACGTGGATAATCACTTTTAGAGATAAAATTAGATGTTTAAAGTGATTTTCAAGCTTCCAGGGGCCGTAAACACAAGATTTGAGGAATGGGTAAATGTGAATGAAAATGGCCAATTTATGCACTCTGAGGCCTTAAAAAGTTTTTCTCCACCCCAGCAAGTGAATTAAATAACATTTGTAGGCCTTTATTGTTCAATCAAAAACGTCCGAGTTTTTGATGAAAGAGATAACCACCCCCCCTTACGACATGCTTCAGAAACTAAAAAAATGGTCCGTTTTCAAATGTTGCCTCTTTGAACTACAATTCACATTTGTACGTGGAAAATCACTTTTAAAGATAAAATGAGATGTTTAAAGTGATTTTCATGCTTCCAGGGGCCTTAAACACAAGATTTGAGGAATGGGTAAAAGTGAATGAAAATGGCCAATTTACTCATTCTGAGGCCTTGAAAAGTGTTTCTCCTCCACGGGAAGTGAATTAAGTAATATTTGTAGGCCTTTATTGTTCAAGCGAAAACTCCTGATTTTTGGCGAAAGAGATAACCACCCCCCCTTACGACATGCTTCAGAAACTAAAAAAATGGTCAGTTTTCAAAGGTTGCCTCTTTGAACTACAATTCACAATTGTACGTGGAAAATCACTTTTAAAGATAAAATGAGAAGTTTAAATGGATTTTCATGCTTCCAGGGGCCTTAAACACGAGATTTGAGGAATGGGTAAAAGTGAATGAAAATGGCCAATTTACTCACTCTGCGGCCTTAAAAAGTGTTTCTCCTCCACGGGAAGTGAATTAAATAACATTTGTAGGCCTTTATTGTTAAAGCAAAAACGCCCGATTTTTGACGAAAGAGATAACCACCCCCCCTTACGACATGCTTCAGAAACTAAAAAAAGGTCCATTTTCAAATGTTGCCTCTTTGAACCTCAATTCACAGTTGTATGTGGAAAATCACTTTTAAAGATAAAATGAGATGTTTAAAGTGATTTTCATGCTTCCAGGGGCCTTAAACACGAGATTTGAGGAATGGGTAAAAGTGAATGAAAATGGCCAATTTACTCACTCTGAGGCCTTAAAATGTGTTTCTCCTCCACGGGAAGTGAATAAAATAACATTTGGAGGCCTTTATTGTTCAATCAAAAACGCCAGTTTTTTGGTGAAAGAGTTAACCACCCCCCCTTACGACATGCTTCAGAAACTAAAAAAATGGTCCGTTTTCAAAAGTTGCCTCTTTGAACTACAATTCACATTTGTACGTGGAAAATCACTTTTAAAGATAAAATGAGATGTTTAAAGTGATTTTCATGCTTCCAGGGGCCTTAAACACAAGATTTGAGGAATGGGTAAAAGTGAATGAAAATGGCCAATTTACTCATTCTGAGGCCTTAAAAAGTGTTTCTCCTCCACGGGAAGTGAATTAACTAATATTTGTAGGCCTTTATTGTTCAAGCGAAAACGCCCGATTTTTGACGAAAGAGATAACCACCCCCCCTTACGACATGCTTCAAAAACTAAAAAAATGGTCCGTTTTCAAATGTTGCCTCTTTGAACTACAATTCACATTTGTACGTGGAAAATCACTTTTAAAGATAAAATGAGATGTTTAAAGTGATTTTCATGCTTCCAGGGGCCTTAAACACGAGATTTGAGGAATGGGTAAAAGTGAATGAAAATGGCCAATTTACTCACTCTGCGGCCTTAAAAAGTGTTTCTCCTCCACGGGAAGTGAATAAAATACCATTTGGAGGCATTTATAGTTCAATCAAAAACGCCTGTTTTTTGGTGAAAGAGATAACCACCCCCCTTACGACATGCTTCAGAAATGAAAAAATTGGTCCATTTTCAAATGTTGCGTCTTTGAACGACAATTCAAATTTGTACCTGGAAAATCACGTTTAAAGATAAAATGAGATGTTTAAAGTGATTTTCATGCTTCAAGGGGCCTTAAACACGAGATTTGAGGAATGGGTAAAAGTGAATGAAAATGGCCAATTTACTCACTCTGCGGCCTTAAAAAGTGTTTCTCCTCCACAGGAAGTGAATAAAATACCATTTGGAGGCATTTATAGTTCATTCAAAAACGCCTGTTTTTTAGTGAAAGAGATAACCAACCCCCCTTACGACATACTTCAGAAATGAAAAAAATGGTCCATTTTCAAATTTTGCGTCTTTGAACGACAATTCACATTTGTACGTGGAAAATCACGTTTAAAGATAAAATGAGATGTTTAAAGTGATTTTCATGCTTCCAGGGGCCTTAAACACGAGATTTGAGGAATGGGTAAAAGTGAATGAAAATGGCCAATTTACTCACTCTGCGGCCTTAAAAAGTGTTTCTCCTCCACGGGAAGTGAATAAAATACCATTTGGAGGCATTTATAGTTCAATCAAAAACGCCTGTTTTTTGGTGAAAGAGATAACCACCCCCCCTTACGACATGCTTCAGAAATGAAAAAAATGGTCCATTTTCAAATGTTGCGTCTTTGAACGACAATTCACATTTGTACCTGGAAAATCACGTTTAAAGATAAAATGAGATGTTTAAAGTGATTTTCATGCTTCAAGGGGCCTTAAACACGAGATTTGAGGAATGGGTAAAAGTGAATGAAAATGGCCAATTTACTCACTCTGCGGCCTTAAAAAGTGTTTCTCCTCCACAGGAAGTGAATAAAATACCATTTGGAGGCATTTATAGTTCATTCAAAAACGCCTGTTTTTTAGTGAAAGAGATAACCAACCCCCCTTACAACATACTTCAGAAATGAAAAAAATGTCCATTTTCAAATGTTGCGTCTTTGAACGACAATTCACATTTGTACGTGGAAAATCCCGTTTAAAGATAAAATGAGATGTTTAAAGTGATTTTCATGCTTCCAGGGGCCTTAAACACGAGATTTGAGGAATGGATAAAAGTGAATGAAAATGGCCAATTTACTCACTCTGCGGCCTTAAAAAGTGTTTCTCCTCCACGGGAAGTGAATTAAATAACATTTGTAGGCCTTTATTGTTAAAGCAAAAACGCCCGATTTTTGACGAAAGAGATAACCACCCCCCCTTACGACATGCTTCAGAAACTAAAAAAATGGTCCGTTTTCAAATGTTGCCTCTTTGAACTACAATTCACATTTGTACGTGGAAAATCACTTTTAAAGGTAAAATGAGATGTTTAAAGTGATTTTCATGCTTCCAGGGGCCTTAAACACGAGATTTGGGGAATGGGTAAAAGTGAATGAAAATGGCCAATTTACTGACTCTGCGGCCTTAAAAAGTGTTTCTCCTCCACGGGAAGTGAATAAAATACCATTTGGAGGCATTTATAGTTCAATCAAAAACGCCTGTTTTTTGGTGAAAGAGCTAACCACCCCCCCTTACGACATGCTTCAGAAACGAAAAAAATGGTCCATTTTCAAATGTTGCGTCTTTGAACGACAATTCACATTTGTACGTGGATAATCACTTTTAGAGATAAAATTAGATGTTTAAAGTGATTTTCAAGCTTCCAGGGGCCCTAAACACAAGATTTGAGAAATGGGTAAAAGTGAATGAAAATGGCCAATTTACTCACTCTGAGGCCTTAAAATGTGTTTCTCCTCCACGGGAAGTGAATAAAATAACATTTGGAGGCCTTTATTGTTCAATCAAAAACACCAGTTTTTTGGTGAAAGAGATAACCACCAATTTATGCACTCTGAGGCCTTAAAAAGTTTTTCTCCACCCCAGCAAGTGAATTAAATAACATTTGTAGGCCTTTATTGTTCAATCAAAAATGCCCGAGTTTTTGATGAAAGAGATAACCACCCCCCCTTACGACATGCTTCAGAAACTAAAAAAATGGTCCGTTTTCAAAAGTTGCCTCTTTGAACTACAATTCACATTTGTACGTGGAAAATCACTTTTAAAGATAAAATGAGATGTTTAAAGTGATTTTCATGCTTCCAGGGGCCTTAAACACGAGATTTGAGGAATGGGTAAAAGTGAATGAAAATGGCCAATTTACTCACTCTGCGGCCTTAAAAAGTGTTTCTCCTCCACGGTAAGTGAATAAAATACCATTTGGAGGCATTTATAGTTCAATCAAAAACGCCTGTTTTTTGGTGAAAGAGATAACCACCCCCCCTTACGACATGCTTCAGAAATGAAAAAAATGGTCCATTTTCAAATGTTGCGTCTTTGAACGACAATTCACATTTGTACGTGGAAAATCACGTTTAAAGATAAAATGAGATGTTTAAAGTGATTTTCATGCTTCCAGGGGCCTTAAACACGAGATTTGAGGAATGGGTAAAAGTGAATGAAAATGGCCAATTTACTCACTCTGCGGCCTTAAAAAGTGTTTCTCCTCCACGGGAAGTGAATAAAATAACATTTGGAGGCCTTTATTGTTCAATCAAAAACACCAGTTTTATGGTGAAAGAGATAACCACCCCCCCTTACGACATGCTTCAGAAACGAAAAAAATGGTTCATTTTCAAATGTTGCGTCTTTGAACTAGAATTCAGATTTGTACGTGGATAATCACTTTTAGAGATAAAATTAGATGTTTAAAGTGATTTTCAAGCTTCCAGGGGCCGTAAACACAAGATTTGAGGAATGGGTAAATGTGAATGAAAATGGCCAATTTATGCACTCTGAGGCCTTAAAAAGTTTTTCTCCACCCCAGCAAGTGAATTAAATACCATTTGTAGGCCTTTATTGTTCAATCAAAAACGCCCGAGTTTTTGATGAAAGAGATAACCACCCCCCCTTACGACATGCTTCAGAAACGAAAAAAATGGTCCGTTTTCAAAAGTTGCCTCTTTGAACTACAATTCACATTTGTACGTGGAAAATCACTTTTAAAGATAAAATGAGATGTTTAAAGTGATTTTCATGCTTCCAGGGGCCTTAAACACAAGATTTGAGGAATGGGTAAAAGTGAATGAAAATGGCCAATTTACTTATTCTGAGGCTTTAAAAAGTGTTTCTCCTCCACGGGAAGTGAATTAAGTAATATTTGTAGGCCTTTATTGTTCAAGCGAAAACGCCCGATTTTTGACGAAAGAGATAACCACCCCCCCTTACGACATGCTTCAGAAACTAAAAAAATGGTCCGTTTTCAAATGTTGCCTCTTTGAACTACAATTCACATTTGTACGTGGAAAATCACTTTTAAAGATAAAATGAGATGTTTAAAGTGATTTTCATGCTTCCAGGGGCCTTAAACACGAGAATTGAGGAATGGGTAAAAGTGAATGAAAATGGCCAATTTACTCACTCTGCGGCCTTAAAAAGTGTTTCTCCTCCACGGGAAGTGAATAAAATACCATTTGGAGGCATTTATAGTTCAATCAAAAACGCCTGTTTTTTTGGTGAAAGAGATAACCAACCCCCCCTTACGACATGCTTCAGAAATGAAAAAAATGGTCCATTTTCAAATGTTGCGTCTTTGAACGACAATTCACATTTGTACGTGGAAAATCACGTTTAAAGATAAAATGAGATGTTTAAAGTGATTTTCATGCTTCCAGGGGCCTTAAACACGAGATTTGAGGAATGGGTAAAAGTGAATGAAAATGGCCAATTTACTCACTCTGAGGCCTTAAAAAGTGTTTCTCCTCCACGGGAAGTGAATAAAATAACATTTGGAGGCCTTTATTGTTCAATCAAAAACACCAGTTTTTTGGTGAAAGAGATAACCACCCCCCCTTACGACATGCTTCAGAAACGAAAAAAATGGTTCATATTCAAATGTTGCGTCTTTGAACTACAATTCACATTTGTACGTGGATAATAACTTTTAGAGATAAAATTAGATGTTTAAAGTGATTTTCAAGCTTCCAGGGGCCGTAAACACAAGATTTGAGGAATGGGTAAATGTGAATGAAAATGGCCAATTTATGCACTCTGAGGCCTTAAAAAGTTTTTCTCCACCCCAGCAAGTGAATTAAATACATTTGTAGGCCTTTATTGTTCAATCAAAAACGTCCGAGTTTTTGATGAAAGAGATAACCACCCCCCCTTACGACATGCTTCAGAAACTAAAAAAATTGTCCATTTTCAAATGTTGCCTCTTTGAACTACAATTCACATTTGTACGTGGAAAATCACTTTTAAAGATAAAATGAGATGTTTAAAGTGATTTTCATGCTTCCAGGGGCCTTAAACACAAGATTTGAGGAATGGGTAAAAGTGAATGAAAATGGCCAATTTACTCACTCTGCGGCCTTAAAAAGTGTTTCTCCTCCACAGGAAGTGAATAAAATACCATTTGGAGGCATTTATAGTTCAATCAAAAACGCCTGTTTTTTAGTGAAAGAGATAACCACCCCCCCTTACGACATGCTTCAGAAATGAAAAAAATGTCCATTTTTAAATGTTGCGTCTTTGAACGACAATTCACATTTGTACGTGGAAAATCACGTTTAAAGATAAAATGAGATGTTTAAAGTGATTTTCATGCTTCCAGGGGCCTTAAACACGAGATTTGAGGAATGGGTAAAAGTGAATGAAAATGGCCAATTTACTCACTCTGCGGCCTTAAAAAGTGTTTCTCCTCCACGGGAAGTGAATTAAATAACATTTGTAGGCCTTTATTGTTAAAGCAAAAACGCCCGATTTTTGACGAAAGAGATAACCACCCCCCCCTTACGACATGCTTCAGAAACTAAAAAAATGGTCAGTTTTCAAATGTTGCCTCTTTGAACTACAATTCACATTTGTACGTGGAAAATCACTTTTAGAGATAAAATTAGATGTTTAAAGTGATTTTCAAGCTTCCAGGGGCCCTAAACACAAGATTTGAGAAATGGGTAAAAGTGAATGAAAATGGCCAATTTACTCACTCTGCGGCCTTAAAAAGTGTTTCTCCTCCACAGGAAGTGAATAAAATACCATTTGGAGGCATTTATAGTTCAATCAAAAACGCCTGTTTTTTAGTGAAAGAGATAACCACCCCCCCTTACGACATGCTTCAGAAATGAAAAAAATGTCCATTTTCAAATGTTGCGTCTTTGAACGACAATTCACATTTGTACGTGGAAAATCACGTTTAAAGATAAAATGAGATGTTTATAGTGATTTTCATGCTTCCAGGGGCCTTAAACACGAGATTTGAGGAATGGGTAAAAGTGAATGAAAATGGCCAATTTATTCACTCTGCGGCCTTAAAAAGTGTTTCTCCTCCACGGGAAGTGAATAAAATACCATTTGGAGGCATTTATAGTTCAATCAAAAAAGCCTGTTTTTTGGTGAAAGAGATAACCACCCCCCCTTACGACATGCTTCAGAAACGAAAAAAATGGTCCATTTTCAAATGTTGCGTCTTTGAACGACAATTCACATTTGTACGTGGATAATCACTTTTAGAGATAAAAATAGATGTTTAAAGTGATTTTCAAGCTTCCAGGGGCCCTAAACACAAGATTTGAGAAATGGGTAAAAGTGAATGAAAATGGCCAATTTACTCACTCTGCGGCCTTAAAAAGTGTTTCTCCTCCACGGGAAGTGAATAAAATAACATTTGGAGGCCTTTATTGTTCAATCAAAAACACCAGTTTTTTGGTGAAAGAGATAACCACCCCTTACGACATGCTTCAGAAACGAAAAAAATGGTTCATTTTCAAATGTTGCGTCTTTGAACTACAATTCACATTTGTACGTGGATAATCACTTCTAGAGATAAAATTAGATGTTTAAAGTGATTTTCAAGCTTCCAGGGGCCGTAAACACAAGATTTGAGGAATGGGTAAATGTGAATGAAAATGGCCAATTTATGCACTCTGAGGCCTTAAAAAGTTTTTCTCCACCCCAGCAAGTGAATTAAATACATTTGTAGGCCTTTATTGTTCAATCAAAAACGTCCGAGTTTTTGATGAAAGAGATAACCACCCCCCCTTACGACATGCTTCAGAAACTAAAAAAATGGTCCATTTTCAAATGTTGCCTCTTTGAACTACAATTCACATTTGTACGTGGAAAATCACTTTTAAAGATAAAATGAGATGTTTAAAGTGATTTTCATGCTTCCAGGGGCCTTAAACACAAGATTTGAGGAATGGGTAAAAGTGAATGAAAATGGCCAATTTACTCACTCTGCGGCCTTAAAAAGTGTTTCTCCTCCACAGGAAGTGCATAAAATACCATTTGGAGGCATTTATAGTTCAATCAAAAACGCCTGTTTTTTAGTGAAAGAGATAACCACCCCCCCTTACGACATGCTTCAGAAATGAAAAAAATGTCCATTTTTAAATGTTGCGTCTTTGAACGACAATTCACATTTGTACGTGGAAAATCACGTTTAAAGATAAAATGAGATGTTTAAAGTGATTTTCATGCTTCCAGGGGCCTTAAACACGAGATTTGAGGAATGGGTAAAAGTGAATGAAAATGGCCAATTTAATCACTCTGCGGCCTTAAAAAGTGTTTCTCCTCCACGGGAAGTGAATTAAATAACATTTGTAGGCCTTTATTGTTAAAGCAAAAACGCCCGATTTTTGACGAAAGAGATAACCACCCCCCCCCTTACGACATGCTTCAGAAACTAAAAAAATGGTCAGTTTTCAAATGTTGCCTCTTTGAACTACAATTCACATTTGTACGTGGAAAATCACTTTTAGAGATAAAATTAGATGTTTAAAGTGATTTTCAAGCTTCCAGGGGCCCTAAACACAAGATTTGAGAAATGGGTAAAAGTGAATGAAAATGGCCAATTTACTCACTCTGCGGCCTTAAAAAGTGTTTCTCCTCCACGGGAAGTGAATAAAATACCATTTGGAGGCATTTATAGTTCAATCAAAAACGCCTGTTTTTTTGGTGAAAGAGATAACCACCCCCCTTACGACATGCTTCAGAAATGAAAAAAATGGTCCATTTTCAAATGTTGCGTCTTTGAACGACAATTCACATTTGTACGTGGAAAATCACGTTTAAAGATAAAATGAGATGTTTAAAGTGATTTTCATGCTTCCAGGGGCCTTAAACACGAGATTTGAGGAATGGGTAAAAGTGAATGAAAATGGCCAATTTACTCACTCTGCGGCCTTAAAAAGTGTTTCTCCTCCACGGGAAGTGAATAAAATACAATTTGGAGGCATTTATAGTTCAATCAAAAACGCCTGTTTTTTGGTGAAAGAGATAACCACCCCCCCTTACGACATGCTTCAGAAACGAAAAAAATGGTCCATTTTCAAATGTTGCGTCTTTGAACGACAATTCACATTTGTACGTGGAAAATCACGTTTAAAGATAACATGAGATGTTTAAAGTGATTTTCATGCTTCCAGGGGCCTTAAACACGAGATTTGAGGAATGGGTAAAAGTGAATGAAAATGGCCAATTTAATCACTCTGCGGCCTTAAAAAGTGTTTCTCCTCCACAGGAAGTGAATTAAATAACATTTGTAGGCCTTTATTGTTAAAGCAAAAACGCCCGATTTTTGACGAAAGAGATAACCACCCCCCCCCTTACGACATGCTTCAGAAACTAAAAAAATGGTCAGTTTTCAAATGTTGCCTCTTTGAACTACAATTCACATTTGTACGTGGAAAATCACTTTTAGAGATAAAATTAGATGTTTAAAGTGATTTTCAAGCTTCCAGGGGCCCTAAACACAAGATTTGAGAAATGGGTAAAAGTGAATGAAAATGGCCAATTTACTCACTCTGCGGCCTTAAAAAGTGTTTCTCCTCCACGGGAAGTGAATAAAATACCATTTGGAGGCATTTATAGTTCAATCAAAAACGCCTGTTTTTTTGGTGAAAGAGATAACCACCCCCCTTACGACATGCTTCAGAAATGAAAAAAATGGTCCATTTTCAAATGTTGCGTCTTTGAACGACAATTCACATTTGTACGTGGAAAATCACGTTTAAAGATAAAATGAGATGTTTAAAGTGATTTTCATGCTTCCAGGGGCCTTAAACACGAGATTTGAGGAATGGGTAAAAGTGAATGAAAATGGCCAATTTACTCACTCTGCGGCCTTAAAAAGTGTTTCTCCTCCACGGGAAGTGAATAAAATACAATTTGGAGGCATTTATAGTTCAATCAAAAACGCCTGTTTTTTGGTGAAAGAGATAACCACCCCCCCTTACGACATGCTTCAGAAACGAAAAAAATGGTCCATTTTCAAATGTTGCGTCTTTGAACGACAATTCACATTTGTACGTGGATAATCACTTTTAGAGATAAAATTAGATGTTTAAAGTGATTTTCAAGCTTCCAGGGGCCCTAAACACAAGATTTGAGAAATGGGTAAAAGTGAATGAAAATGGCCAATTTACTCACTCTGCGGCCTTAAAAAGTGTTTCTCCTCCACGGGAAGTGAATAAAATAACATTTGGAGGCCTTTATTGTTCAATCAAAAACACCAGTTTTTTGGTGAAAGAGATAACCACCCCCCCTTACGACATGCTTCAGAAACGAAAAAAATGGTTCATTTTCAAATGTTGCGTCTTTGAACTACAATTCACATTTGTACGTGGATAATCACTTTTAGAGATAAAATTAGATGTTTAAAGTGATTTTCATGCTTCCAGGGGCCTTAAACACAAGATTTGAGGAATGGGTAAAAGTGAATGAAAATGGCCAATTTACTCATTCTGAGGCCTTAAAAAGTGTTTCTCCTCCACGGGAAGTGAATTAAGTAATATTTGTAGGCCTTTATTGTTCAAGCGAAAACGCCCGATTTTTGACGAAAGAGATAACCACCCCCCCTTACGACATGCTTCAGAAACAAAAAAATGGTCCGTTTTCAAATGTTGCCTCTTTGAACTACAATTCACATTTGTACGTGGAAAATCAATTTTAGAGATAAAATTAGATGTTTAAAGTGATTTTCAAGCTTCCAGGGGCCCTAAACACAAGATTTGAGAAATGGGTAAAAGTGAATGAAAATGGCCAATTTACTCACTCTGCGGCCTTAAAAAGTGTTTCTCCTCCACAGGAAGTGAATAAAATACCATTTGGAGGCATTTATAGTTCAATCAAAAACGCCTGTTTTTTAGTGAAAGAGATAACGACCCCCCTTACGACATGCTTCAGAAATGAAAAAAATGTCCATTTTCAAATGTTGCGTCTTTGAACGACAATTCACATTTGTACGTGGAAAATCACGTTTAAAGATAAAATGAGATGTTTAAAGTGATTTTCATGCTTCCAGGGGCCTTAAACACGAGATTTGAGGAATGGGTAAAAGTGAATGAAAATGGCCAATTTACTCACTCTGCGGCCTTAAAAAGTGTTTCTCCTCCACGGGAAGTGAATAAAATACCATTTGGAGGCATTTATAGTTCAATCAAAAACGCCTGTGTTTTGGTGAAAGAGATAACCACCCCCCCTTACGACATGCTTCAGAAACGAAAAAAATGGTCCATTTTCAAATGTTGCGTCTTTGAACGACAATTCACATTTGTACGTGGATAATCACTTTTAGAGATAAAATTAGATGTTTAAAGTGATTTTCAAGCTTCCAGGGGCCCTAAACACAAGATTTGAGAAATGGGTAAAAGTGAATGAAAATGGCCAATTTACTCACTCTGCGGCCTTAAAAAGTGTTTCTCCTCCACGGGAAGTGAATAAAATAACATTTGGAGGCCTTTATTGTTCAATCAAAAACACCAGTTTTTTGGTGAAAGAGATAACCACCCCCCCTTACGACATGCTTCAGAAACGAAAAAAATGGTTCATTTTCAAATGTTGCGTCTTTGAACTACAATTCACATTTGTACGTGGAAAATCAATTTTAGAGATAAAATTAGATGTTTAAAGTGATTTTCAAGCTTCCAGGGGCCCTAAACACAAGATTTGAGAAATGGGTAAAAGTGAATGAAAATGGCCAATTTACTCACTCTGCGGCCTTAAAAAGTGTTTCTCCTCCACAGGAAGTGAATAAAATACCATTTGGAGGCATTTATAGTTCAATCAAAAACGCCTGTTTTTTAGTGAAAGAGATAACCACCCCCCTTACGACATGCTTCAGAAATGAAAAAAATGTCCATTTTCAAATGTTGCGTCTTTGAACGACAATTCACATTTGTACGTGGAAAATCACGTTTAAAGATAAAATGAGATGTTTAAAGTGATTTTCATGCTTCCAGGGGCCTTAAACACGAGATTTGAGGAATGGGTAAAAGTGAATGAAAATGGCCAATTTACTCACTCTGCGGCCTTAAAAAGTGTTTCTCCTCCACGGGAAGTGAATAAAATACCATTTGGAGGCATTTATAGTTCAATCAAAAACGCCTGTGTTTTGGTGAAAGAGATAACCACCCCCCCTTACGACATGCTTCAGAAACGAAAAAAATGGTCCATTTTCAAATGTTGCGTCTTTGAACGACAATTCACATTTGTACGTGGATAATCACTTTTAGAGATAAAATTAGATGTTTAAAGTGATTTTCAAGCTTCCAGGGGCCCTAAACACAGGATTTGAGAAATGGGTAAAAGTGAATGAAAATGGCCAATTTACTCACTCTGCGGCCTTAAAAAGTGTTTCTCCTCCACGGGAAGTGAATAAAATAACATTTGGAGGCCTTTATTGTTCAATCAAAAACACCAGTTTTTTGGTGAAAGAGATAACTACCCCCCCCTTACGACATGCTTCAGAAACGAAAAAAATGGTTCATTTTCAAATGTTGCGTCTTTGAACTACAATTCACATTTGTACGTGGATAATCACTTTTAGAGCTAAAATTAGATGTTTAAAGTGATTTTCAAGCTTCCAGGGGCCGTAAACACAAGATTTGAGGAATGGGTAAATGTGAATGAAAATGGCCAATTTATGCACTCTGAGGCCTTAAAAAGTTTTTCTCCACCCCAGCAAGTGAATTAAATACATTTGTAGGCCTTTATTGTTCAATCAAAAACGTCCAAGTTTTTGATGAAAGAGATAACCACCCCCCCTTACGACATGCTTCAGAAACTAAAAAAATGGTCCATTTTCAAATGTTGCCTCTTTGAACTACAATTCACATTTGTACGTGGAAAATCACTTTAAAAGATAAAATGAGATGTTTAAAGTGATTTTCATGCTTCCAGGGGCCTTAAACACAAGATTTGAGGAATGGGTAAAAGTGAATGAAAATGGCCAATTTACTCACTCTGCGGCCTTAAAAAGTGTTTCTCCTCCACAGGAAGTGAATAAAATACCATTTGGAGGCATTTATAGTTCAATCAAAAACGCCTGTTTTTTAGTGAAAGAGATAACCACCCCCCCTTACGACATGCTTCAGAAATGAAAAAAATGTCCATTTTTAAATGTTGCGTCTTTGAACGACAATTCACATTTGTACGTGGAAAATCACGTTTAAAGATAAAATGAGATGTTTAAAGTGATTTTCATGCTTCCAGGGGCCTTAAACACGAGATTTGAGGAATGGGTAAAAGTGAATGAAAATGGCCAATTTACTCACTCTGCGGCCTTAAAAAGTGTTTCTCCTCCACGGGAAGTGAATTAAATAACATTTGTAGGCCTTTATTGTTAAAGCAAAAACGCCCGATTTTTGACGAAAGAGATAACCACCCCCCCCTTACGACATGCTTCAGAAACTAAAAAATGGTCCGTTTTCAAATGTTGCCTCTTTGAACTACAATTCACATTTGTACGTGGAAAATCAATTTTAGAGATAAAATTAGATGTTTAAAGTGATTTTCAAGCTTCCAGGGGCCCTAAACACAAGATTTGAGAAATGGGTAAAAGTGAATGAAAATGGCCAATTTACTCACTCTGCGGCCTTAAAAAGTGTTTCTCCTCCACAGGAAGTGAATAAAATACCATTTGGAGGCATTTATAGTTCAATCAAAAACGCCTGTTTTTTAGTGAAAGAGATAACCACCCCCCTTACGACATGCTTCAGAAATGAAAAAAATGTCCATTTTCAAATGTTGCGTCTTTGAACGACAATTCACATTTGTACGTGGAAAATCACTTTTAAAGATAAAATGAGATGTTTAAAGTGATTTTCATGCTTCCAGGGGCCTTAACCCCTTCAGCGCTGCGCGGATTCCCGCACAGTGCTGAAGGATCTGAGCACGGGCGGGGCCATGACGGAACGGTTCCGTCATAAGCACAGCCCAACCGACGTGCATGACGGAACCGTTCCGTCACAAGCGTCGAAGGGGTTAAACACGAGATTGGAGGAATGGGTAAAAGTGAATGAAAATGGCCAATTTACTCACTCTGCGGCCTTAAAAAGTGTTTCTCCTCCACGGGAAGTGAATAAAATACCATTTGGAGGCATTTATAGTTCAATCAAAAACGCCTGTTTTTTGATGAAAGAGATAACCACCCCCCCTTACGACATGCTTCAGAAACTAAAAAAATGGTCCGTTCTCAAAAGTTGCCTCTTTGAACTACAATTCACATTTGTACGTGGAAAATCACTTTGAAAGATAAAATGAGATGTTTAAAGTGATTTTCATGCTTCCAGGGGCCTTAAACACAAGATTTGAGGAATGGGTAAAAGTGAATGAAAATGGCCAATTTACTTATTCTGAGGCCTTAAAAAGTGTTTCTCCTCCACGGGAAGTGAATTAAGTAATATTTGTAGGCCTTTATTGTTCAAGCGAAAACGCCCGATTTTTGACGAAAGAGATAACCACCCCCCCTTACGACATGCTTCAGAAACTAAAAAAATGGTCCGTTTTCAAATGTTGCCTCTTTGAACTACAATTCACATTTGTACGTGGAAAATCACTTTTAAAGATAAAATGAGATGTTTAAAGTGATTTTCATGCTTCCAGGGGCCTTAAACACGAGAATTGAGGAATGGGTAAAAGTGAATGAAAATGGCCAATTTACTCACTCTGCGGCCTTAAAAAGTGTTTCTCCTCCACGGGAAGTGAATAAAATACCATTTGGAGGCATTTATAGTTCAATCAAAAACGCCTGTTTTTTTGGTGAAAGAGATAACCACCCCCCCCTTACGACATGCTTCAGAAATGAAAAAAATGGTCCATTTTCAAATGTTGCGTCTTTGAACGACAATTCACATTTGTACGTGGAAAATCACGTTTAAAGATAAAATGAGATGTTTAAAGTGATTTTCATGCTTCCAGGGGCCTTAAACACGAGATTTGAGGAATGGGTAAAAGTGAATGAAAATGGCCAATTTACTCACTCTGAGGCCTTAAAAAGTGTTTCTCCTCCACGGGAAGTGAATAAAATAACATTTGGAGGCCTTTATTGTTCAATCAAAAACACCAGTTTTTTGGTGAAAGAGATAACCACCCCCCCCTTACGACATGCTTCAGAAACGAAAAAAATGGTTCATTTTCAAATGTTGCGTCTTTGAACTACAATTCTCATTTGTACGTGGATAATCACTTTTAGAGATAAAATTAGATGTTTAAAGTGATTTTCAAGCTTCCAGGGGCCGTAAACACAAGATTTGAGGAATGGGTAAATGTGAATGAAAATGGCCAATTTATGCACTCTGAGGCCTTAAAAAGTTTTTCTCCACCCCAGCAAGTGAATTAAATAACATTTGTAGGCCTTTATTGTTCAATCAAAAACGTCCGAGTTTTTGATGAAAGAGATAACCACCCCCCCTACGACATGCTTCAGAAACTAAAAAAATGGTCCATTTTCAAATGTTGCCTCTTTGAACTACAATTCACATTTGTACGTGGAAAATCACTTTTAAAGATAAAATGAGATGTTTAAAGTGATTTTCATGCTTCCAGGGGCCTTAAACACAAGATTTGAGGAATGGGTAAAAGTGAATGAAAATGGCCAATTTACTCACTCTGCGGCCTTAAAAACTGTTTCTCCTCCACAGGAAGTGAATAAAATACCATTTGGAGGCATTTATAGTTCAATCAAAAACGCCTGTTTTTTAGTGAAAGAGATAACCACCCCCCCTTACGACATGCTTCAGAAATGAAAAAAATGTCCATTTTTAAATGTTGCGTCTTTGAACGACAATTCACATTTGTACGTGGAAAATCACGTTTAAAGATAAAATGAGATGTTTAAAGTGATTTTCATGCTTCCAGGGGCCTTAAACACGAGATTTGAGAAATGGGTAAAAGTGAATGAAAATGGCCAATTTACTCACTCTGCGGCCTTAAAAAGTGTTTCTCCTCCACAGGAAGTGAATAAAATACCATTTGGAGGCATTTATAGTTCAATCAAAAACGCCTGTTTTTTAGTGAAAGAGATAACCACCCCCCCTTACGACATGCTTCAGAAATGAAAAAAATGTCCATTTTCAAATGTTGCGTCTTTGAACGACAATTCACATTTGTACGTGGAAAATCACTTTTAGAGATAAAATTAGATGTTTAAAGTGATTTTCAAGCTTCCAGGGGCCCTAAACACAAGATTTGAGAAATGGGTAAAAGTGAATGAAAATGGCCAATTTACTCACTCTGAGGCCTTAAAATGTGTTTCTCCTCCACGGGAAGTGAATAAAATAACATTTGGAGGCCTTTATTGTTCAATCAAAAACGCCAGTTTTTTGGTGAAAGAGTTAACCACCCCCCCTTACGAAATGCTTCAGAAACAAAAAAAATGGTTCATTTTCAAATGTTGCGTCTTTGAACTACAATTCAGATTTGTACGTGGATAATCACTTTTAGAGATAAAATTAGATGTTTAAAGTGATTTTCAAGCTTCCAGGGGCCGTAAACACAAGATTTGAGGAATGGGTAAATGTGAATGAAAATGGCCAATTTATGCACTCTGAGGCCTTAAAAAGTTTTTCTCCACCGCAGCAAGTGAATTAAATAACATTTGTAGGCCTTTATTGTTCAATCAAAAACGTTCGAGTTTTTGATGAAAGAGATAACCACCCCCCCTTAGGACATGCTTCAGAAACTAAAAAAATGGTCCGTTTTCAAAAGTTGCCTCTTTGAACTACAATTCACATTTGTACGTGGAAAATCACTTTGAAAGATAAAATGAGATGTTTAAAGTGATTTTCATGCTTCCAGGGGCCTTAAACACAAGATTTGAGGAATGGGTAAAAGTGAATGAAAATGGCCAATTTACTCATTCTGAGGCCTTAAAAAGTGTTTCTCCTCCACGGGAAGTGAATTAAGTAATATTTGTAGGCCTTCATTGTTCAAGCGAAAACGCCCAATTTTTGACGAAAGAGATAACCACCCCCCCTTACGACATGCTTCAGAAACTAAAAAAATGGTCCGTTTTCAAATGTTGCCTCTTTGAACTACAATTCACATTTGTACGTGGAAAATCACTTTTAAAGATAAAATGAGATGTTTAAAGTGATTTTCATGCTTCCAGGGGCCTTAAACACGAGATTTGAGGAATGGGTAAAAGTGAATGAAAATGGCCAATTTACTCACTCTGCGGCCTTAAAAAGTGTTTCTCCTCCACGGGAAGTGAATAAAATACCATTTGGAGGCATTTATAGTTCAATCAAAAACGCCTTGTTTTTTTGGTGAAAGAGATAACCACCCCCCCCTTACGACATGCTTCAGAAATGAAAAAAATGGTCCATTTTCAAATGTTGCGTCTTTGAATGACAATTCACATTTGTACGTGGAAAATCACGTTTAAAGATAAAATGAGATGTTTAAAGTGATTTTCATGCTTCCAGGGGCCTTAAACACGAGATTTGAGGAATGGGTAAAAGTGAATGAAAATGGCCAATTTACTCACTCTGCGGCCTTAAAAAGTGTTTCTCCTCAAAGGGAAGTGAATAAAATACCATTTGGAGGCATTTATAGTTCAATCAAAAACGCCTGTTTTTTGGTGAAAGAGATAACCACCCCCCCTTACGACATGCTTCAGAAACGAAAAAAATGGTCCATTTTCAAATGTTGCGTCTTTGAACGACAATTCAGATTTGTACGTGGATAATCACTTTTAGAGATAAAATTAGATGTTTAAAGTGATTTTCAAGCTTCCAGGGGCCCTAAACACAAGATTTGAGAAATGGGTAAAAGTGAATGAAAATGGCCAATTTACTCACTCTGAGGCTTTAAAAGGTGTTTCTCCTCCACGGGAAGTGAATAAAATAACATTTGGAGGCCTTTATTGTTCAATCAAAAACACCAGTTTTTTGGTGAAAGAGATAACCACCCCCCCTTACGACATGCTTCAGAAACGAAAAAAATGGTTCATTTTCAAATGTTGCGTCTTTGAACTACAATTCACATTTGTACGTGGATAATCACTTTTAGAGATAAAATTAGATGTTTAAAGTGATTTTCAAGCTTCCAGGGGCCGTAAACACAAGATTTGAGGAATGGGTAAATGTGAATGAAAATGGCCAATTTATGCACTCTGAGGCCTTAAAAAGTTTTTCTCCACCCCAGCAAGTGAATTAAATAACATTTGTAGGCCTTTATTGTTCAATCAAAAACGTCCGAGTTTTTGATGAAAGAGATAACCACCCCCCCTTACGACATGCTTCAGAAACTAAAAAAATGGTCCGTTTTCAAATGTTGCCTCTTTGAACTACAATTCACATTTGTACGTGGAAAATCACTTTTAAAGATAAAATGAGATGTTTAAAGTGATTTTCATGCTTCCAGGGGCCTTAAACACAAGATTTGAGGAATGGGTAAAAGTGAATGAAAATGGCCAATTTACTCATTCTGAGGCCTTGAAAAGTGTTTCTCCTCCACGGGAAGTGAATTAAGTAATATTTGTAGGCCTTTATTGTTCAAGCGAAAACTCCTGATTTTTGGCGAAAGAGATAACCACCCCCCCTTACGACATGCTTCAGAAACTAAAAAAATGGTCAGTTTTCAAAGGTTGCCTCTTTGAACTACAATTCACAATTGTACGTGGAAAATCACTTTTAAAGATAAAATGAGAAGTTTAAATGGATTTTCATGCTTCCAGGGGCCTTAAACACGAGATTTGAGGAATGGGTAAAAGTGAATGAAAATGGCCAATTTACTCACTCTGCGGCCTTAAAAAGTGTTTCTCCTCCACGGGAAGTGAATTAAATAACATTTGTAGGCCTTTATTGTTAAAGCAAAAACGCCCGATTTTTGACGAAAGAGATAACCACCCCCCCTTACGACATGCTTCAGAAACTAAAAAAAGGTCCATTTTCAAATGTTGCCTCTTTGAACCTCAATTCACAGTTGTATGTGGAAAATCACTTTTAAAGATAAAATGAGATGTTTAAAGTGATTTTCATGCTTCCAGGGGCCTTAAACACGAGATTTGAGGAATGGGTAAAAGTGAATGAAAATGGCCAATTTACTCACTCTGAGGCCTTAAAATGTGTTTCTCCTCCACGGAAGTGAATAAAATAACATTTGGAGGCCTTTATTGTTCAATCAAAAACGCCAGTTTTTTGGTGAAAGAGTTAACCACCCCCCCTTACGACATGCTTCAGAAACTAAAAAAATGGTCCGTTTTCAAAAGTTGCCTCTTTGAACTACAATTCACATTTGTACGTGGAAAATCACTTTTAAAGATAAAATGAGATGTTTAAAGTGATTTTCATGCTTCCAGGGGCCTTAAACACAAGATTTGAGGAATGGGTAAAAGTGAATGAAAATGGCCAATTTACTCATTCTGAGGCCTTAAAAAGTGTTTCTCCTCCACGGGAAGTGAATTAACTAATATTTGTAGGCCTTTATTGTTCAAGCGAAAACGCCCGATTTTTGACGAAAGAGATAACCACCCCCCCTTACGACATGCTTCAAAAACTAAAAAAATGGTCCGTTTTCAAATGTTGCCTCTTTGAACTACAATTCACATTTGTACGTGGAAAATCACTTTTAAAGATAAAATGAGATGTTTAAAGTGATTTTCATGCTTCCAGGGGCCTTAAACACGAGATTTGAGGAATGGGTAAAAGTGAATGAAAATGGCCAATTTACTCACTCTGCGGCCTTAAAAAGTGTTTCTCCTCCACGGGAAGTGAATAAAATACCATTTGGAGGCATTTATAGTTCAATCAAAAACGCCTGTTTTTTGGTGAAAGAGATAACCACCCCCCTTACGACATGCTTCAGAAATGAAAAAATTGGTCCATTTTCAAATGTTGCGTCTTTGAACGACAATTCAAATTTGTACCTGGAAAATCACGTTTAAAGATAAAATGAGATGTTTAAAGTGATTTTCATGCTTCAAGGGGCCTTAAACACGAGATTTGAGGAATGGGTAAAAGTGAATGAAAATGGCCAATTTACTCACTCTGCGGCCTTAAAAAGTGTTTCTCCTCCACAGGAAGTGAATAAAATACCATTTGGAGGCATTTATAGTTCATTCAAAAACGCCTGTTTTTTAGTGAAAGAGATAACCAACCCCCCTTACGACATACTTCAGAAATGAAAAAAATGGTCCATTTTCAAATTTTGCGTCTTTGAACGACAATTCACATTTGTACGTGGAAAATCACGTTTAAAGATAAAATGAGATGTTTAAAGTGATTTTCATGCTTCCAGGGGCCTTAAACACGAGATTTGAGGAATGGGTAAAAGTGAATGAAAATGGCCAATTTACTCACTCTGCGGCCTTAAAAAGTGTTTCTCCTCCACGGGAAGTGAATAAAATACCATTTGGAGGCATTTATAGTTCAATCAAAAACGCCTGTTTTTTGGTGAAAGAGATAACCACCCCCCCTTACGACATGCTTCAGAAATGAAAAAAATGGTCCATTTTCAAATGTTGCGTCTTTGAACGACAATTCACATTTGTACCTGGAAAATCACGTTTAAAGATAAAATGAGATGTTTAAAGTGATTTTCATGCTTCAAGGGGCCTTAAACACGAGATTTGAGGAATGGGTAAAAGTGAATGAAAATGGCCAATTTACTCACTCTGCGGCCTTAAAAAGTGTTTCTCCTCCACGGGAAGTGAATAAAATACCATTTGGAGGCATTTATAGTTCAATCAAAAACGCCTGTGTTTTGGTGAAAGAGATAACCACCCCCCCTTACGACATGCTTCAGAAACAAAAAAAATGGTCCATTTTCAAATGTTGCGTCTTTGAACGACAATTCACATTTGTACGTGGATAATCACTTTTAGAGATAAAATTAGATGTTTAAAGTGATTTTCAAGCTTCCAGGGGCCCTAAACACAAGATTTGAGAAATGGGTAAAAGTGAATGAAAATGGCCAATTTACTCACTCTGCGGCCTTAAAAAGTGTTTCTCCTCCACGGGAAGTGAATAAAATACCATTTGGAGGCCTTTATTGTTCAATCAAAAACACCAGTTTTTTGGTGAAAGAGATAACCACCCCCCCTTACGACATGCTTCAGAAACGAAAAAAATGGTTCATTTTCAAATGTTGCGTCTTTGAACTACAATTCACATTTGTACGTGGATAATCACTTTTAGAGATAAAATTAGATGTTTAAAGTGATTTTCAAGCTTCCAGGGGCCGTAAACACAAGATTTGAGGAATGGGTAAATGTGAATGAAAATGGCCAATTTATGCACTCTGAGGCCTTAAAAAGTTTTTCTCCACCCCAGCAAGTGAATTAAATACATTTGTAGGCCTTTATTGTTCAATCAAAAACGTCCAAGTTTTTGATGAAAGAGATAACCACCCCCCCTTACGACATGCTTCAGAAACTAAAAAAATGGTCCATTTTCAAATGTTGCCTCTTTGAACTACAATTCACAATTGTACGTGGAAAATCACTTTTAAAGATAAAATGAGATGTTTAAAGTGATTTTCATGCTTCCAGGGGCCTTAAACACGAGATTTGAGGAATGGGTAAAAGTGAATGAAAATGGCCAATTTACTCACTCTGCGGCCTTAAAAAGTGTTTCTCCTCCACAGGAAGTGAATAAAATACCATTTGGAGGCATTTATAGTTCAATCAAAAACGCCTGTTTTTTAGTGAAAGAGATAACCACCCCCCCTTACGACATGCTTCAGAAATGAAAAAAATGTCCATTTTTAAATGTTGCGTCTTTGAACGACAATTCACATTTGTACGTGGAAAATCACGTTTAAAGATAAAATGAGATGTTTAAAGTGATTTTCATGCTTCCAGGGGCCTTAAACACGAGATTTGAGGAATGGGTAAAAGTGAATGAAAATGGCCAATTTACTCACTCTGCGGCCTTAAAAAGTGTTTCTCCTCCACGGGAAGTGAATTAAATAACATTTGTAGGCCTTTATTGTTAAAGCAAAAACGCCCGATTTTTGACGAAAGAGATAACCACCCCCCCCTTACGACATGCTTCAGAAACTAAAAAAATGGTCCGTTTTCAAAAGTTGTCTCTTTGAACTACAATTCACATTTGTACGTGGAAAATCACTTTTAAATATAAAATGAGATGTTTAAAGTGATTTTCATGCTTCCAGGGGCCTTAAACACAAGATTTGAGGAATGGGTAAAAGTGAATGAAAATGGCCAATTTACTCACTCTGAGGCCTTAAAAAGTGTTTCTCCTCCACGGGAAGTGAATAAAATAACATTTGGAGGCCTTTATTGTTCAATCAAAAACACCAGTTTTTTGGTGAAAGAGATAACCACCCCCCCTTACGTCATGCTTCAGAAACTAAAAAAATGGTCCGTTTTCAAATGTTGCCTCTTTGAACTACAATTCACAATTGTATGTGGAAAATCACTTTTAAAGATAAAATGAGATGTTTAAAGTGATTTTCATGCTTCCAGGGGCCTTAAACACGAGATTTGAGGAATGGGTAAAAGTGAATGAAAATGGCCAATTTACTCATTCTGAGGCCTTAAAAAGTGTTTCTCCTCCACGGGAAGTGAATTAAGTAATATTTGTAGGCCTGTATTGTTCAAGCGTAAACGCCCGATTTTTGACGAAAGAGATAACCACCCCCCCTTACGACATGCTTCAGAAACGAAAAAAATGGTCCATTTTCAAATGTTGCGATTTTGAACGACAATTCACATTTGTACGTGGATAATCACTTTTAGAGATAAAATTAGATGTTTAAAGTGATTTTCAAGCTTCCAAGGGCCCTAAACACAAGATTTGAGAAATGGGTAAAAGTGAATGAAAATGGCCAATTTACTCACTCTGAGGCCTTAAAAAGTGTTTCTCCTCCACGGGAAGTGAATAAAATAACATTTGGAGGCCTTTATTGTTCAATCAAAAACACCAGTTTTTTGGTGAAAGAGATAACCACCCCCCCCTTACGACATGCTTCAGAAATGAAAAAAATGGTCCGTTTTCAAAAGTTGCCTCTTTGAACTACAATTCACATTTGTACGTGGAAAATCACTTTTAAAGATAAAATGAGATGTTTAAAGTGATTTTCATGCTTCCAGGGGCCTTAAACACAAGATTTGAGGAATGGGTAAAAGTGAATGAAAATGGCCAATTTACTCATTCTGAGGCCTTAAAAAGTGTATCTCCTCCACGGGAAGTGAATTAAGTAATATTTGTAGGCCTTTATTGTTCAAGCGAAAACGCCCGATTTTTGACGAAAGAGATAACCACCCCCCCTTACGACATGCTTCAGAAACTAAAAAAATGGTCCGTTTTCAAATGTTGCCTCTTTGAACTACAATTCACATTCGTACGTGGAAAATCACTTTTAAAGATAAAATGAGATATTTAAAGTGATTTTCATGCTTCCAGGGGCCTTAAACATGAGATTTGAGGAATGGGTAAAAGTGAATGAAAATGGCCAATTTACTCACTCTGCGGCCTTAAAAAGTGTTTCTCCTCCACGGGAAGTGAATAAAATACCATTTGGAGGCATTTATAGTTCAATCAAAAATGCCTGTTTTTTTGGTGAAAGAGATAACCACCCCCCCCTTACGACATGCTTCAGAAATGAAAAAAATGGTCCATTTTCAAATGTTGCGTCTTTGAACGACAATTCACATTTGTACGTGGAAAATCACGTTTAAAGATAAAATGAGATGTTTAAAGTGATTTTCATGCTTCCAGGGGCCTTAAACACGAGATTTGAGGAATGGGTAAAAGTGAATGAAAATGGCCAATTTACTCACTCTGCGGCCTTAAAAAGTGTTTCTCCTCCACGGGAAGTGAATAAAATACCATTTGGAGGCATTTATAGTTCAATCAAAAACGCCTGTTTTTTGGTGAAAGAGATAACCACCCCTCCTTACGACATGCTTCAGAAACGAAAAAAATGGTCCATTTTCAAATGTTGCGTCTTTGAACGACAATTCACATTTGTACGTGGATAATCACTTTTAGAGATAAAATTAGATGTTTAAAGTGATTTTCAAGCTTCCAGGGGCCCTAAACACAAGATTTGAGAAATGGGTAAAAGTGAATGAAAATGGCCAATTTACTCACTCTCAGGCCTTAAAAAGTGTTTCTCCTCCACGGGAAGTAAATAAAATAACATTTGGAGGCCTTTATTGTTCAATCAAAAACACCAGTTTTTTGGTGAAAGAGATAACCACCCCCCCTTACGACATGCTTCAGAAACTAAAAAAATGGTCCGTTTTCAAATGCTGCCTCTTTGAACTACAATTCACATTTGTACGTGGAAAATCACTTTTAAAGATAAAATGAGATGTTTAAAGTGATTTTCATGCTTCCAGGGGCCTTAAACACAAGATTTGAGGAATGGGTAAAAGTGAATGAAAATGGCCAATTTACTCATTCTGAGGCCTTAAAAAGTGTTTCTCCTCCACGGGAAGTGAATTAAGTAATATTTGTAGGCCTTTATTGTTCAAGCGAAAACTCCTGATTTTTGGCGAAAGAGATAACCACCCCCCCTTACGACATGCTTCAGAAACTAAAAAAATGGTCCGTTTTCAAATGTTGGGTCTTTGACCGACAATTCACATTTGTACGTGGAAAATCACGTTTAAAGATAAAATGAGATGTTTAAAGTGATTTTCATGCTTCCAGGGGCCTTAAACACGAGATTTGAGGAATGGGTAAAAGTGAATGAAAATGGCCAATTTACTCACTCTGCGGCCTTAAAAAGTGTTTCTCCTCCACGGGAAGTGAATTAAATAACATTTGTAGGCCTTTATTGTTAAAGCAAAAACGCCCGATTTTTGACGAAAGAGATAACCACCCCCCCTTACGACATGCTTCAGAAACTAAAAAAATGGTCCGTTTTCAAATGTTGCCTCTTTGAACTACAATTCACATTTGTACGTGGAAAATCACTTTTAAAGATAAAATGAGATGTTTAAAGTGATTTTCATGCTTCCAGGGGCCTTAAACACGAGATTTGAGGAATGGGTAAAAGTGAATGAAAATGGCCAATTTACTCACTCTGCGGCCTTAAAAAGTGTTTCTCTTCCACGGGAAGTGAATTAAATAACATTTGTAGGCATTTATAGTTCAATCAAAAACGCCTGTTTTTTGGTGAAAGAGATAACCACCCCCCCTTACGACATGCTTCAGAAACGAAAAAAATGGTCCATTTTCAAATGTTGCGTCTTTGAATTACAATTCACATTTGTACGTGGATAATCACTTTTAGAGATAAAATTAGATGTTTAAAGTGATTTTCAAGCTTCCAGGGGCCGTAAACACAAGATTTGAGGAATGGGTAAATGTGAATGAAAATGGCCAATTTATGCACTCTGAGGCCTTAAAAAGTTTTTCTCCACCCCAGCAAGTGAATTAAATAACATTTGTAGGCCTTTATTGTTCAATCAAAAACGCCCGAGTTTTTGATGAAAGAGATAACCACCCCCCCTTACGACATGCTTCAGAAACTAAAAAAATGGTCCGTTTTCAAAAGTTGCCTCTTTGAACTACAATTCACATTTGTACGTGGAAAATCACTTTTAAAGATAAAATGAGATGTTTAAAGTGATTTTCATGCTTCCAGGGGCCTTAAACACAAGATTTGAGGAATGGGTAAAAGTGAATGAAAATGGCCAATTTACTCATTCTGAGGCCTTAAAAAGTGTTTCTCCTCCACGGGAAGTGAATTAAGTAATATTTGTAGGCCTTTATTGTTCAAGCGAAAACGCCCGATTTTTGACGAAAGAGATAACCCCCCCTTACGACATGCTTCAGAAACTAAAAAAATGGTCCGTTTTCAAATGTTGCCTCTTTGAACTACAATTCACATTTGTACGTGGAAAATCACTTTTAAAGATAAAATGAGATGTTTAAAGTGATTTTCATGCTTCCAGGGGCCTTAACCCCTTCAGCGCTGCGCGGATTCCCGCACAGTGCTGAAGGATCTGAGCACGGGCGGGGCCATGACGGAACGGTTCCGTCATAAGCACAGCCCAACCGACGTGCATGACGGAACCGTTCCGTCACAAGCGTCGAAGGGGTTAAACACGAGATTGGAGGAATGGGTAAAAGTGAATGAAAATGGCCAATTTACTCACTCTGCGGCCTTAAAAAGTGTTTCTCCTCCACGGGAAGTGAATAAAATACCATTTGGAGGCATTTATAGTTCAATCAAAAACGCCTGTTTTTTGATGAAAGAGATAACCACCCCCCCTTACGACATGCTTCAGAAACTAAAAAAATGGTCCGTTCTCAAAAGTTGCCTCTTTGAACTACAATTCACATTTGTACGTGGAAAATCACTTTGAAAGATAAAATGAGATGTTTAAAGTGATTTTCATGCTTCCAGGGGCCTTAAACACAAGATTTGAGGAATGGGTAAAAGTGAATGAAAATGGCCAATTTACTTATTCTGAGGCCTTAAAAAGTGTTTCTCCTCCACGGGAAGTGAATTAAGTAATATTTGTAGGCCTTTATTGTTCAAGCGAAAACGCCCGATTTTTGACGAAAGAGATAACCACCCCCCCTTACGACATGCTTCAGAAACTAAAAAAATGGTCCGTTTTCAAATGTTGCCTCTTTGAACTACAATTCACATTTGTACATGGAAAATCACTTTTAAAGATAAAATGAGATGTTTAAAGTGATTTTCATGCTTCCAGGGGCCTTAAACACGAGAATTGAGGAATGGGTAAAAGTGAATGAAAATGGCCAATTTACTCACTCTGCGGCCTTAAAAAGTGTTTCTCCTCCACGGGAAGTGAATAAAATACCATTTGGAGGCATTTATAGTTCAATCAAAAACGCCTGTTTTTTTGGTGAAAGAGATAACCACCCCCCCCTTACGACATGCTTCAGAAATGAAAAAAATGGTCCATTTTCAAATGTTGCGTCTTTGAACGACAATTCACATTTGTACGTGGAAAATCACGTTTAAAGATAAAATGAGATGTTTAAAGTGATTTTCATGCTTCCAGGGGCCTTAAACACGAGATTTGAGGAATGGGTAAAAGTGAATGAAAATGGCCAATTTACTCACTCTGAGGCCTTAAAAAGTGTTTCTCCTCCACGGGAAGTGAATAAAATAACATTTGGAGGCCTTTATTGTTCAATCAAAAACACCAGTTTTTTGGTGAAAGAGATAACCACCCCCCCTTACGACATGCTTCAGAAACGAAAAAAATGGTTCATTTTCAAATGTTGCGTCTTTGAACTACAATTCTCATTTGTACGTGGATAATCACTTTTAGAGATAAAATTAGATGTTTAAAGTGATTTTCAAGCTTCCAGGGGCCGTAAACACAAGATTTGAGGAATGGGTAAATGTGAATGAAAATGGCCAATTTATGCACTCTGAGGCCTTAAAAAGTTTTTCTCCACCCCAGCAAGTGAATTAAATAACATTTGTAGGCCTTTATTGTTCAATCAAAAACGTCCGAGTTTTTGATGAAAGAGATAACCACCCCCCCTACGACATGCTTCAGAAACTAAAAAAATGGTCCATTTTCAAATGTTGCCTCTTTGAACTACAATTCACATTTGTACGTGGAAAATCACTTTTAAAGATAAAATGAGATGTTTAAAGTGATTTTCATGCTTCCAGGGGCCTTAAACACAAGATTTGAGGAATGGGTAAAAGTGAATGAAAATGGCCAATTTACTCACTCTGCGGCCTTAAAAACTGTTTCTCCTCCACAGGAAGTGAATAAAATACCATTTGGAGGCATTTATAGTTCAATCAAAAACGCCTGTTTTTTAGTGAAAGAGATAACCACCCCCCCTTACGACATGCTTCAGAAATGAAAAAAATGTCCATTTTTAAATGTTGCGTCTTTGAACGACAATTCACATTTGTACGTGGAAAATCACGTTTAAAGATAAAATGAGATGTTTAAAGTGATTTTCATGCTTCCAGGGGCCTTAAACACGAGATTTGAGAAATGGGTAAAAGTGAATGAAAATGGCCAATTTACTCACTCTGCGGCCTTAAAAAGTGTTTCTCCTCCACAGGAAGTGAATAAAATACCATTTGGAGGCATTTATAGTTCAATCAAAAACGCCTGTTTTTTAGTGAAAGAGATAACCACCCCCCCTTACGACATGCTTCAGAAATGAAAAAAATGTCCATTTTCAAATGTTGCGTCTTTGAACGACAATTCACATTTGTACGTGGAAAATCACTTTTAGAGATAAAATTAGATGTTTAAAGTGATTTTCAAGCTTCCAGGGGCCCTAAACACAAGATTTGAGAAATGGGTAAAAGTGAATGAAAATGGCCAATTTACTCACTCTGAGGCCTTAAAATGTGTTTCTCCTCCACGGGAAGTGAATAAAATAACATTTGGAGGCCTTTATTGTTCAATCAAAAACGCCAGTTTTTTGGTGAAAGAGTTAACCACCCCCCCTTACGACATGCTTCAGAAACAAAAAAAATGGTTCATTTTCAAATGTTGCGTCTTTGAACTACAATTCAGATTTGTACGTGGATAATCACTTTTAGAGATAAAATTAGATGTTTAAAGTGATTTTCAAGCTTCCAGGGGCCGTAAACACAAGATTTGAGGAATGGGTAAATGTGAATGAAAATGGCCAATTTATGCACTCTGAGGCCTTAAAAAGTTTTTCTCCACCGCAGCAAGTGAATTAAATAACATTTGTAGGCCTTTATTGTTCAATCAAAAACGTTCGAGTTTTTGATGAAAGAGATAACCACCCCCCCTTAGGACATGCTTCAGAAACTAAAAAAATGGTCCGTTTTCAAAAGTTGCCTCTTTGAACTACAATTCACATTTGTACGTGGAAAATCACTTTGAAAGATAAAATGAGATGTTTAAAGTGATTTTCATGCTTCCAGGGGCCTTAAACACAAGATTTGAGGAATGGGTAAAAGTGAATGAAAATGGCCAATTTACTCATTCTGAGGCCTTAAAAAGTGTTTCTCCTCCACGGGAAGTGAATTAAGTAATATTTGTAGGCCTTCATTGTTCAAGCGAAAACGCCCAATTTTTGACGAAAGAGATAACCACCCCCCCTTACGACATGCTTCAGAAACTAAAAAAATGGTCCGTTTTCAAATGTTGCCTCTTTGAACTACAATTCACATTTGTACGTGGAAAATCACTTTTAAAGATAAAATGAGATGTTTAAAGTGATTTTCATGCTTCCAGGGGCCTTAAACACGAGATTTGAGGAATGGGTAAAAGTGAATGAAAATGGCCAATTTACTCACTCTGCGGCCTTAAAAAGTGTTTCTCCTCCACGGGAAGTGAATAAAATACCATTTGGAGGCATTTATAGTTCAATCAAAAACGCCTTGTTTTTTTGGTGAAAGAGATAACCACCCCCCCCTTACGACATGCTTCAGAAATGAAAAAAATGGTCCATTTTCAAATGTTGCGTCTTTGAATGACAATTCACATTTGTACGTGGAAAATCACGTTTAAAGATAAAATGAGATGTTTAAAGTGATTTTCATGCTTCCAGGGGCCTTAAACACGAGATTTGAGGAATGGGTAAAAGTGAATGAAAATGGCCAATTTACTCACTCTGCGGCCTTAAAAAGTGTTTCTCCTCAAAGGGAAGTGAATAAAATACCATTTGGAGGCATTTATAGTTCAATCAAAAACGCCTGTTTTTTGGTGAAAGAGATAACCACCCCCCCTTACGACATGCTTCAGAAACGAAAAAAATGGTCCATTTTCAAATGTTGCGTCTTTGAACGACAATTCAGATTTGTACGTGGATAATCACTTTTAGAGATAAAATTAGATGTTTAAAGTGATTTTCAAGCTTCCAGGGGCCCTAAACACAAGATTTGAGAAATGGGTAAAAGTGAATGAAAATGGCCAATTTACTCACTCTGAGGCTTTAAAAGGTGTTTCTCCTCCACGGGAAGTGAATAAAATAACATTTGGAGGCCTTTATTGTTCAATCAAAAACACCAGTTTTTTGGTGAAAGAGATAACCACCCCCCCTTACGACATGCTTCAGAAACGAAAAAAATGGTTCATTTTCAAATGTTGCGTCTTTGAACTACAATTCACATTTGTACGTGGATAATCACTTTTAGAGATAAAATTAGATGTTTAAAGTGATTTTCAAGCTTCCAGGGGCCGTAAACACAAGATTTGAGGAATGGGTAAATGTGAATGAAAATGGCCAATTTATGCACTCTGAGGCCTTAAAAAGTTTTTCTCCACCCCAGCAAGTGAATTAAATAACATTTGTAGGCCTTTATTGTTCAATCAAAAACGTCCGAGTTTTTGATGAAAGAGATAACCACCCCCCCTTACGACATGCTTCAGAAACTA
Organism: Triturus cristatus; assembly: GCF_964204655.1. Taxonomy (NCBI): domain Eukaryota; kingdom Metazoa; phylum Chordata; class Amphibia; order Caudata; family Salamandridae; genus Triturus; species Triturus cristatus. Next base: position 109,994 of record NW_028188422.1, read on the forward strand.
AAAAAATGGTCCGTTTTCAAATGTTGCCTCTTTGAACTACAATTCACATTTGTACGTGGAAAATCACTTTTAAAGATAAAATGAGATGTTTAAAGTGATTTTCATGCTTCCAGGGGCCTTAAACACAAGATTTGAGGAATGGGTAAAAGTGAATGAAAATGGCCAATTTACTCATTCTGAGGCCTTGAAAAGTGTTTCTCCTCCACGGGAAGTGAATTAAGTAATATTTGTAGGCCTTTATTGTTCAAGCGAAAACTCCTGATTTTTGGCGAAAGAGATAACCACCCCCCCTTACGACATGCTTCAGAAACTAAAAAAATGGTCAGTTTTCAAAGGTTGCCTCTTTGAACTACAATTCACAATTGTACGTGGAAAATCACTTTTAAAGATAAAATGAGAAGTTTAAATGGATTTTCATGCTTCCAGGGGCCTTAAACACGAGATTTGAGGAATGGGTAAAAGTGAATGAAAATGGCCAATTTACTCACTCTGCGGCCTTAAAAAGTGTTTCTCCTCCACGGGAAGTGAATTAAATAACATTTGTAGGCCTTTATTGTTAAAGCAAAAACGCCCGATTTTTGACGAAAGAGATAACCACCCCCCCTTACGACATGCTTCAGAAACTAAAAAAAGGTCCATTTTCAAATGTTGCCTCTTTGAACCTCAATTCACAGTTGTATGTGGAAAATCACTTTTAAAGATAAAATGAGATGTTTAAAGTGATTTTCATGCTTCCAGGGGCCTTAAACACGAGATTTGAGGAATGGGTAAAAGTGAATGAAAATGGCCAATTTACTCACTCTGAGGCCTTAAAATGTGTTTCTCCTCCACGGGAAGTGAATAAAATAACATTTGGAGGCCTTTATTGTTCAATCAAAAACGCCAGTTTTTTGGTGAAAGAGTTAACCACCCCCCCTTACGACATGCTTCAGAAACTAAAAAAATGGTCCGTTTTCAAAAGTTGCCTCTTTGAACTACAATTCACATTTGTACGTGGAAAATCACTTTTAAAGATAAAATGAGATGTTTAAAGTGATTTTCATGCTTCCAGGGGCCTTAAACACAAGATTTGAGGAATGGGTAAAAGTGAATGAAAATGGCCAATTTACTCATTCTGAGGCCTTAAAAAGTGTTTCTCCTCCACGGGAAGTGAATTAACTAATATTTGTAGGCCTTTATTGTTCAAGCGAAAACGCCCGATTTTTGACGAAAGAGATAACCACCCCCCCTTACGACATGCTTCAAAAACTAAAAAAATGGTCCGTTTTCAAATGTTGCCTCTTTGAACTACAATTCACATTTGTACGTGGAAAATCACTTTTAAAGATAAAATGAGATGTTTAAAGTGATTTTCATGCTTCCAGGGGCCTTAAACACGAGATTTGAGGAATGGGTAAAAGTGAATGAAAATGGCCAATTTACTCACTCTGCGGCCTTAAAAAGTGTTTCTCCTCCACGGGAAGTGAATAAAATACCATTTGGAGGCATTTATAGTTCAATCAAAAACGCCTGTTTTTTGGTGAAAGAGATAACCACCCCCCTTACGACATGCTTCAGAAATGAAAAAATTGGTCCATTTTCAAATGTTGCGTCTTTGAACGACAATTCAAATTTGTACCTGGAAAATCACGTTTAAAGATAAAATGAGATGTTTAAAGTGATTTTCATGCTTCAAGGGGCCTTAAACACGAGATTTGAGGAATGGGTAAAAGTGAATGAAAATGGCCAATTTACTCACTCTGCGGCCTTAAAAAGTGTTTCTCCTCCACAGGAAGTGAATAAAATACCATTTGGAGGCATTTATAGTTCATTCAAAAACGCCTGTTTTTTAGTGAAAGAGATAACCAACCCCCCTTACGACATACTTCAGAAATGAAAAAAATGGTCCATTTTCAAATTTTGCGTCTTTGAACGACAATTCACATTTGTACGTGGAAAATCACGTTTAAAGATAAAATGAGATGTTTAAAGTGATTTTCATGCTTCCAGGGGCCTTAAACACGAGATTTGAGGAATGGGTAAAAGTGAATGAAAATGGCCAATTTACTCACTCTGCGGCCTTAAAAAGTGTTTCTCCTCCACGGGAAGTGAATAAAATACCATTTGGAGGCATTTATAGTTCAATCAAAAACGCCTGTTTTTTGGTGAAAGAGATAACCACCCCCCCTTACGACATGCTTCAGAAATGAAAAAAATGGTCCATTTTCAAATGTTGCGTCTTTGAACGACAATTCACATTTGTACCTGGAAAATCACGTTTAAAGATAAAATGAGATGTTTAAAGTGATTTTCATGCTTCAAGGGGCCTTAAACACGAGATTTGAGGAATGGGTAAAAGTGAATGAAAATGGCCAATTTACTCACTCTGCGGCCTTAAAAAGTGTTTCTCCTCCACAGGAAGTGAATAAAATACCATTTGGAGGCATTTATAGTTCATTCAAAAACGCCTGTTTTTTAGTGAAAGAGATAACCAACCCCCCTTACGACATACTTCAGAAATGAAAAAAATGTCCATTTTCAAATGTTGCGTCTTTGAACGACAATTCACATTTGTACGTGGAAAATCCCGTTTAAAGATAAAATGAGATGTTTAAAGTGATTTTCATGCTTCCAGGGGCCTTAAACACGAGATTTGAGGAATGGGTAAAAGTGAATGAAAATGGCCAATTTACTCACTCTGCGGCCTTAAAAAGTGTTTCTCCTCCACGGGAAGTGAATTAAATAACATTTGTAGGCCTTTATTGTTAAAGCAAAAACGCCCGATTTTTGACGAAAGAGATAACCACCCCCCCTTACGACATGCTTCAGAAACTAAAAAAATGGTCCGTTTTCAAATGTTGCCTCTTTGAACTACAATTCACATTTGTACGTGGAAAATCACTTTTAAAGGTAAAATGAGATGTTTAAAGTGATTTTCATGCTTCCAGGGGCCTTAAACACGAGATTTGGGGAATGGGTAAAAGTGAATGAAAATGGCCAATTTACTGACTCTGCGGCCTTAAAAAGTGTTTCTCCTCCACGGGAAGTGAATAAAATACCATTTGGAGGCATTTATAGTTCAATCAAAAACGCCTGTTTTTTGGTGAAAGAGCTAACCACCCCCCCTTACGACATGCTTCAGAAACGAAAAAAATGGTCCATTTTCAAATGTTGCGTCTTTGAACGACAATTCACATTTGTACGTGGATAATCACTTTTAGAGATAAAATTAGATGTTTAAAGTGATTTTCAAGCTTCCAGGGGCCCTAAACACAAGATTTGAGAAATGGGTAAAAGTGAATGAAAATGGCCAATTTACTCACTCTGAGGCCTTAAAATGTGTTTCTCCTCCACGGGAAGTGAATAAAATAACATTTGGAGGCCTTTATTGTTCAATCAAAAACACCAGTTTTTTGGTGAAAGAGATAACCACCAATTTATGCACTCTGAGGCCTTAAAAAGTTTTTCTCCACCCCAGCAAGTGAATTAAATAACATTTGTAGGCCTTTATTGTTCAATCAAAAATGCCCGAGTTTTTGATGAAAGAGATAACCACCCCCCCTTACGACATGCTTCAGAAACTAAAAAAATGGTCCGTTTTCAAAAGTTGCCTCTTTGAACTACAATTCACATTTGTACGTGGAAAATCACTTTTAAAGATAAAATGAGATGTTTAAAGTGATTTTCATGCTTCCAGGGGCCTTAAACACGAGATTTGAGGAATGGGTAAAAGTGAATGAAAATGGCCAATTTACTCACTCTGCGGCCTTAAAAAGTGTTTCTCCTCCACGGTAAGTGAATAAAATACCATTTGGAGGCATTTATAGTTCAATCAAAAACGCCTGTTTTTTGGTGAAAGAGATAACCACCCCCCCTTACGACATGCTTCAGAAATGAAAAAAATGGTCCATTTTCAAATGTTGCGTCTTTGAACGACAATTCACATTTGTACGTGGAAAATCACGTTTAAAGATAAAATGAGATGTTTAAAGTGATTTTCATGCTTCCAGGGGCCTTAAACACGAGATTTGAGGAATGGGTAAAAGTGAATGAAAATGGCCAATTTACTCACTCTGCGGCCTTAAAAAGTGTTTCTCCTCCACGGGAAGTGAATAAAATAACATTTGGAGGCCTTTATTGTTCAATCAAAAACACCAGTTTTATGGTGAAAGAGATAACCACCCCCCCTTACGACATGCTTCAGAAACGAAAAAAATGGTTCATTTTCAAATGTTGCGTCTTTGAACTAGAATTCAGATTTGTACGTGGATAATCACTTTTAGAGATAAAATTAGATGTTTAAAGTGATTTTCAAGCTTCCAGGGGCCGTAAACACAAGATTTGAGGAATGGGTAAATGTGAATGAAAATGGCCAATTTATGCACTCTGAGGCCTTAAAAAGTTTTTCTCCACCCCAGCAAGTGAATTAAATACCATTTGTAGGCCTTTATTGTTCAATCAAAAACGCCCGAGTTTTTGATGAAAGAGATAACCACCCCCCCTTACGACATGCTTCAGAAACGAAAAAAATGGTCCGTTTTCAAAAGTTGCCTCTTTGAACTACAATTCACATTTGTACGTGGAAAATCACTTTTAAAGATAAAATGAGATGTTTAAAGTGATTTTCATGCTTCCAGGGGCCTTAAACACAAGATTTGAGGAATGGGTAAAAGTGAATGAAAATGGCCAATTTACTTATTCTGAGGCTTTAAAAAGTGTTTCTCCTCCACGGGAAGTGAATTAAGTAATATTTGTAGGCCTTTATTGTTCAAGCGAAAACGCCCGATTTTTGACGAAAGAGATAACCACCCCCCCTTACGACATGCTTCAGAAACTAAAAAAATGGTCCGTTTTCAAATGTTGCCTCTTTGAACTACAATTCACATTTGTACGTGGAAAATCACTTTTAAAGATAAAATGAGATGTTTAAAGTGATTTTCATGCTTCCAGGGGCCTTAAACACGAGAATTGAGGAATGGGTAAAAGTGAATGAAAATGGCCAATTTACTCACTCTGCGGCCTTAAAAAGTGTTTCTCCTCCACGGGAAGTGAATAAAATACCATTTGGAGGCATTTATAGTTCAATCAAAAACGCCTGTTTTTTTGGTGAAAGAGATAACCAACCCCCCCTTACGACATGCTTCAGAAATGAAAAAAATGGTCCATTTTCAAATGTTGCGTCTTTGAACGACAATTCACATTTGTACGTGGAAAATCACGTTTAAAGATAAAATGAGATGTTTAAAGTGATTTTCATGCTTCCAGGGGCCTTAAACACGAGATTTGAGGAATGGGTAAAAGTGAATGAAAATGGCCAATTTACTCACTCTGAGGCCTTAAAAAGTGTTTCTCCTCCACGGGAAGTGAATAAAATAACATTTGGAGGCCTTTATTGTTCAATCAAAAACACCAGTTTTTTGGTGAAAGAGATAACCACCCCCCCTTACGACATGCTTCAGAAACGAAAAAAATGGTTCATATTCAAATGTTGCGTCTTTGAACTACAATTCACATTTGTACGTGGATAATAACTTTTAGAGATAAAATTAGATGTTTAAAGTGATTTTCAAGCTTCCAGGGGCCGTAAACACAAGATTTGAGGAATGGGTAAATGTGAATGAAAATGGCCAATTTATGCACTCTGAGGCCTTAAAAAGTTTTTCTCCACCCCAGCAAGTGAATTAAATACATTTGTAGGCCTTTATTGTTCAATCAAAAACGTCCGAGTTTTTGATGAAAGAGATAACCACCCCCCCTTACGACATGCTTCAGAAACTAAAAAAATGGTCCATTTTCAAATGTTGCCTCTTTGAACTACAATTCACATTTGTACGTGGAAAATCACTTTTAAAGATAAAATGAGATGTTTAAAGTGATTTTCATGCTTCCAGGGGCCTTAAACACAAGATTTGAGGAATGGGTAAAAGTGAATGAAAATGGCCAATTTACTCACTCTGCGGCCTTAAAAAGTGTTTCTCCTCCACAGGAAGTGAATAAAATACCATTTGGAGGCATTTATAGTTCAATC
>NW_028188423.1:0-2000 GCF_964204655.1 Triturus cristatus
GTTGCATGCATTTCTGATTTGGCACTCTTCCTCTGGGTAGTTGGATCTGTCCTGCATTCCTCTCACAGTGCACTTGTGCATGGCTATGTCCCTTGGCCACAGCTGTCAGGGCTTTACGCATGTGTGAGACACAATCTTAGTTGATGCATCTATTTGGGTACACAGTCAGCAGTGTGGTGTGCGGGCGTAGCGAGCCATGCAGAGGCGCCTTACGTGTTGCACTGTACGTGGCCAAATGGTGTTTTGGCAAGGCAATTTGATGTTGCAGGTAGGGACTGAAGCATTTGTGACAGGGTTCTTACCGACACGGTGGGTGGGTATACTGGGTGTGTGTTAGGTCTGTGCCTGCAGCACGGATGGACTCGTGCACAGATTGACACATGGACCGGTCTTCATCTACGGAAGGGGGGTTGAGGCACTGCCAGACCTGGTCTGCATGCACACAGTCCACCGGCTGACGAGTGGACATGGCCACACCACCCAAGGGTGATTTAGTCTCCTGTGTCTCCCTTCCTCCCTCCCTCTGTCACCCTCCTCCCTCCCTCTGTCGGTCTCCCTCTGTCACCCTACTCCCTCCCTCTGTCTGTCTCCCTGTGTCCCCCCTCTGTCTCCTTCCCTCTCATTCCCCCTCTCCCTCCCTCTCTTTGTCACTCTCTGTCACCTCAGGCCAGCTTCCTGGGCACACACAGTTAGCCGGTCTTTGAATGGCCATTGGCTTGTTCATGTGAGTTAGTCCCTGTTCTCCGGGCACCCATTGGGCAGTGTGTCTGAGTGTAGGCTGCTGCTGTGGCGGTGTGTGCTGAGACTCTATCAGAGCGATGCATCTTCATTGTCTGCTGTTATGTGCAAATTGTGCCTTCAGACCCATGGCATCCTGCATGGCAGCCATCATTTGCAGGCAAGACAGTACTGTGTGGGTACACACAGTTTGTATGGCTGTGCCCTGGGCCATATGGGCTGAGGGCATTGTTGTGTGCTTGTGAGTTGCTCAATGTTAGTTTGCTGCCCCCACTCCCAGCATCGACCACATCCTGTGTTGTGTTGGTGTATTGTGTGGCCTGTGACTTGGCATGGCCCTGATTGATGCATGGGGCATGGAGGTGCCAGTGGCATGTGTGTGTTTGTGGAGTGTTGTTGTGTCCGGTGGTGGCTTGGGGGGGTGGCATGCATGATTGATTGTGTATGGCATCCCCCCCATGTGAGTGAGTTGTTTGTGTACTCACCAGGGTCTGGGAGTCCTGGCAGTCCGTGTAGTCCCTCCACCGCCAGCGTGGACATCACCTTCTCCTCCCAGGGATGGTATTGTACCGGTCTGGGGGGCGGCCCTCCTCCAGTGATGTTCCCCTGGTTGTGATTGTCAGTCATCTTCCTCTTGACCGTCCTCCGCAGATCGTACCACCTGGATTGGCACTCGTGCCTGGTCCTTCTGGTTGTCCCAACAGCATTCACAGAATCGACGATCCTCTGCCACATGGCGGTTTTTTCGGATATGCTGGTCTGTCTGACCAATGTCCCAAAGAGCTGTGGCTCGACTCTGAGGATTTCGTCGACAAGGATCTCCAGCTCCTCCTTTGTGAACTTTGGATTCTTGGTGGTGGACATGGCGTGGGGTGTGGTTGTGGGGGTGTGGGTGTGGATGGCTGTGGGTGTGTGGGTGTGGTAGTGGAGGTGTGTGTGTGAATGTGATGAGGGGGTGTTTGTGTAGGTGGTTGTGTGAAGGTATGCAAGTGTGAGGTTCAAGTATGGTGGTGTGGGTCGTCTGTGGGCTCTGGCAGCAGTGGGTCTGTTGCAAAGGCTCATGGTTTGTGTGTGTGGTCCATTTTTATTGGTCCATTTGTGGGTGTGGCTGTGTTTGAAATTTGTGTGGGTGTGTTATGAGGAGTGATGAGTTTTGGGCCTCTGTTTGGCAGTTTGGCAGTTGCAGGTGAGTGTATGTGATGTTTGTGGGGTTGTTGGGCCTGTTTGGTGGTGTGGGAAACTCTACTTGACTCTCCTTGTGT